>NW_027195375.1:167500-204813 GCF_038502225.1 Cherax quadricarinatus
TTTACATTCGAAATTGTGTTAATGGGAGATTTTAACAGGATTTGACAGGAAATTTAGTCAAGTGACTTTCTTGATACGATTCAGGATTAAAAGAAAAAAACCAGCTTGTGACAGAACCAACTAGACGAAATAACCTGCTTGTCTTGGTTCATGCCAGCAGGGAATCACCAATTAATAATCTTGAGGTTAACGATGAGCTTGGGGAAAGTGATCATAAATCACTCAGTTTTAATATATCATGGAATTACTCTCATAATGGCAATCAAGTCTCTGTTCCTTACTTCTGCTTGGCCGATTTCATAGGACTGAGATATTACCTGGGTGGGCTGAACTATGGGTAAGGTAGGTGGTGATGGTTGCCGATATGACGTTTTCCAGAACATAGTTCTAGCTGCTCAGACAACTTATGTTCCAAACAGAAAAATCTGACCAAATAAAAATGATTCTGAATTGATAAATAATCAATTAAAACATTTCACTGGTCAAAAGAGAGGCATATATAGGCAAATCAAAAGAGGAGAGGGGCAGTTAAAAAATCAATATATTCAGTTAAAGAAAAATAAAAAAGGGAATAAGAAAAGCAAAGAGTGATTATGAGGTTAAAGTCACAAGAGAATCGAAGACTAATCCAAAAGGTTTATCTCAGGTATATAAAAGTAAGATTAGGGACAAGATAGGCCCACTAAAAAGTTACTCGGGTCAGCTCACCGACAGTGATAAGGAAATGTGTAGAATTTTTAATACATTTCCTCTCAGTTTTTTATACAGAAAGATACTAGCAGCATTCCAGAAACAATCAATTTTTTAGAGCAAGACGATAGTAAACTATGCGCAATTAGGGTTACAAGCGACATGGTCCTTAGATACAATAGATAAATTAAAAAATAGCAAATCCCCGGGCCCTGATGAACTGTACGCAAGGGTTCTAAAGGAATGTAAAGTGGAGCTTAGCAAACCTATGGATAATCTTTTCAACATATCACTACAAACTGGCATAGTGCCGCATAAGTGGAAAATGGCATATGTAATACCTCTTTTCATAGCAGGTAATAGGTTACTAGTGGGAAAATTTACGGAATCAGTAATTGCTGAAGCGATTCATAGCCATCTTGAAAGACATAATTCGATTAATGAATCTCAGCACGGTTTTAAAAAGGGCGTTCCTGTCTTACGAATTTATTAACTTTTGTCACTAAGGTATTTGAGGAGGTAGATCATGGTAATGAATATGATATTGTGTATATGGACTTCAGTAAAGGTTTTGATAGAGTCCCACATCAGAGACTACTGTGGAAAATTGAGGCACACTAAATAGGAGGAAAATTTTTTTCCTGGATATAGGTTTGGTTGACAGATAGGCAGCAGAGAGTTTGCATAAATGGGGAGAAATCAGAGTGGGGACGCGTCACGAGCGGTGTTCCTCAAGGGTCAGTGTTGGGCCCCCTTGTTATTCACAATCTACATAAACGACATAGATGAGGGAATAAATAGCGACATACGCAAGTTTGCCGATGATACCAAAATAGACCGTCAAATTCATTCTGACGAGGACATCAGAGCACTCCAGGAAGATTTGAATAGACTGATGCAGTGGTCGGAGAAGTGGCAGATGCAGTTTAATATAGACTAATGTAAAGTTCTAAACATTGGACAGGAAAATAAAAATGCCAAATATAAACTCAACTGTGTAGACCTTAATATTACTGATTGCGAAAAGGATTTGGGAGTTCTGGTTAGAAGTAATCTAAAGCCAAGACAACAGTGCGTAAGTGTTCGCAATAAAGCTAACAGAATCCTTGGCTTCATATCAAGAAGTATAAATAATTCACTGGTCAAAACCAAAATACTTCCGAGACAAAAGTAGCAATTTCCAAATAATTTTAAGTCACTGATAATCATGGTTAAAATTGTTTAGCTCTACTGTTCAAGATACACCTACGTGTTACAACAGGTTCCAACAGGCTTGTGGCAGTGTGTTTCTTACCACACTCACAGTCTGACTGATCTTCATTATTGTTCCAGTAGCCATAGAAGGTGGCTGTGCTGTGCAAGTTTATATTTTGGGGTGAAAGGTAGGTGATCTGCTCTTGTGATGGGCTTGCAGGACGAATACACCAAGTACTGCTGCTTGACTCAAGAAATAGTAATGACACGATTGCAAACAAACCATACCCCGGCCGGGATTGAACCCGCGGTCATCAAAACTCCAGCCCGTCGCGTTAGCCACTAGACCAGCTAGCCACAATAAGATTCATCCAACTAGGTATATTTCTACACCATAGGAAGGTTAGCACAGGCACCACTGTGACCACAAATGCAAGTTTTTACAGACGAATCTCCAGCTAGCTAGAGTTCGTCACGGCCACGCTAGCTGGAGATTCGTCTGTAAAAACTTGCATTTGTGGTCACAGTGGTGCCTGTGCTAACTTTCCTATGGTGTAGAAATATACCTAGTTGGACGAATCTTATTGTGGCTAGCTGGTCTAGTGGCTAACGCGACGGGCTGGAGTTTTGAGACTCTATGACCGCGGGTTCAATCCCGGCCGGAGTATGGGTTGGTTTACTGCTGCTTACTATGTGAATGGGACAGCTGTGCAAGAGGCATCCACTACATCAGGAGAGACTGGCCACCTCGTCAATCATTGGAGCCTAGGATGAAAAATGTTCAACATCCACCTCTCATTGAACCAAACAAAATTTTGCTACCACCACTATACATAAAATTGGGGCTCATCAAAAATTTTGTAAAAACTATGGACAAATCCGATCAGGGATTCAAGTATTTAACGTCAAAATTCCCCTCACTGAACGACGCTAAGATAAGAGAGGGAGTCTTCGATGGTCCTCAGATTCGAGAGCTTCTTAAAGATGGTGACTTTGACTCAGACCTTCATGGAGAGGAGAAAGCTGCTTGGGAAGCATTCAAGTTAGTGACGAAGGGATTTCTCGGAAACAGAAGGGAAGGCAACTATGAAGAATTGGTGGAAAACCTCATCAAGGCTTACAAGAACAAGGAATATAACATGTCACTTAAAATCCACTTTTTTGGACTCGCCTTTAGACTTTTTTGTAGCGAACTGTGGGGCAGTTAGTGACGAACATGGTGAAAGGTTTCACCAAGATATTTCAACCATGGGAAAATGGTACCAGGGCAAATGGGACACAAGAATGTTTGCAGACTATTGCTAGACATTGGCAAGAGATGATTCTTCAGCCCACTATAAGCGTCAAACAAAAAGGCAGAGAGTAGGTACAGATTCGAGTTTAAAACATACTGACACATACTGTACGTTATAATAAAATAATCAAATATTACATGTCTCGTATTTTTAAACCTATAGCCAAAAAAGTATTTTTCATTTTAGTAGTATACAAATTTTCAACAATTGTTGACCAGTGATAATAGAAGTCCTCAGGTTGTTCCTCAACTCTATATATCTTTGGTTAGGCCTCATCTAGATTATGCTGCACTGTTCTGGTCACTGTAGTACAGAATGGATACAAATACACTGGAAAACGTTCAAAGGAGGATGACAGAGTTGATCCCATGTATCAGAAATCTTCCCTATGAGGATAGACTGAGGACCCTGAATTTGCACTCTCTAGAAAGGCGTAGAATTAGGGGGTGATATGATTGAGGTGTATAAATGGGAAACAGAAATTAATAATGGGGATGTAAATAGTGTGCTAAAAATATCTAGCATAGACGGGACTCGCAGCAATAGTTTTAAGTTGGAAAAATTAAGATTTAGGAAGGATATAGAAAAGCACTGTTTGGTAATAGAGTTGTGGATGAGTGGAACAAACTCCCGAGTACCGTTATAGAAGCTAAAACGTTGTGTAGTGTTAAAATAGGTTAGATAAATATATGAGTGGGTGTGAGTTGGACCTGACTAGCTTGTACTAATAGGTCTGATGCCGTGCTCCTTCCTTAAGTGGATGTGACCTGACCTGACTAGGTTGGGTCATTGGCTTAAGCTGGTAGGAGACTTGGACCTGCCTCTCATGGGCCAGTAGGCCTGCTGCCGTATTCTTCCTTATGTTCTTATGATTGTAATTTCATGAACATAAAAAGCTGCTGTAACCTGCTCTCTGCACACTAACAAAACACTGAAAGTAACTAACAGAAACTTCGTGACAAAAATGTAATCATAGCATGGTATTTAAATTTCACTCAAATAGTCTGAAATGTTTGACTTCTAATCTTGAGTCTTGTGACTTCCTGGGTTAAGTCTAGACGTTAAGATAAGATAAGATTTCGTTCGGATTTTTAACCCCGGAGGGTTAGCCACCCAGGATAACCCAAGAAAGTCAGTGCGTCATCGAGGACTGTCTAACTTATTTCCATTGGGGTCCTTAATCTTGTCCCCCAGGATGCGACCCACACCAGTCGACTAACACCCAGGTACCTATTTGCTGCTAGGTGAACAGGACAATAGGTGTAAGGAAACATGTCGGAATTT
This sequence comes from Cherax quadricarinatus, assembly GCF_038502225.1. Taxonomy (NCBI): domain Eukaryota; kingdom Metazoa; phylum Arthropoda; class Malacostraca; order Decapoda; family Parastacidae; genus Cherax; species Cherax quadricarinatus. The sequence continues at coordinate 171,964 of NW_027195375.1, forward strand.
ACACCCACCGGGAATCGAACCCGGGCCCTCCGTGCGTGAAGCGGGAGCTTTAGCCACCAGACCACCGGGCCACCTAGTTATAGTATATAATAGTTTGTGAGCAAATCAACAAGGAAAATATCTGGTGTTGACTGGTGTAACTAGACAAACTTTTCTCTACATCAACACTTAGTGTTGTACAGTGTAAACAACATACATTATTCGTCACGAAAATAACGTCATATAAAATCTGTGTTAAGTGAATATAGTGGACCCCCGCTTAACGATCACCTCCAAATGCGACCAATTATGTAAGTGTATTTATGTAAGTGCGTTTGTACGTGTATGTTTGGGGGTCTGAAATGGACTAATCTACTTCACAATATTCCTTATGGGAAAAAATTCGGTCAGTACTGGCACCTGAACATACTACTGGAATGAAAAAAGTTCGTTAACCGGGGGTCCACTATATCAAAGACTGAACAACACTTGGCACAAAAAAGCCTACATTAAAATTAATAAAGAAGGTAATAAATACATAAATATGATTATTGTTTATAAATATTTGTTTATTATTTTAAATTCATTCATCACATTGTCGCAAAAACAAACATCAAAGGTGTAATAAAATGAACTCACAAGAGTAAGAGGAAAAGTAAAATGAGAGTGCTTGACCTGGTGACCATCAGAGCCCCAGAGCTGGATCTCAACAGTGTCTGTGTGCCATCCTAGTCCATTCTTACTTTATGAGTAAAGGATAATTACCTATTTGTAATTACTAACTGATATTAATTATTTCTGTTATTATAACTAATGTTATACTTGACAATACTTGTGCTCACAACTTGCTCCTGGAGCTCATAACACTACTTAAATACTCAGTAAAACAATATTTCTGGAATCTTGTTCATTACTGTCATATTCCATCATTCTGGACGGGTTTTCCAGTCATTTTAAATCGTTCCTCTCAAATTACATCTTTCTAGACGGCTTTAGCTCCCATATTCCATCCTTAATTAAGGACGGGTTTCCCTCTCATATTCCATCATTCTGGTTGGGTTTTCCTGTCATATTCCATCGTCCTCTACAGGTTTCTCTCTCATATTCCATAGTTCTAGACGGGTTTCCCTGTCGTATTCCATTGTTCTGGACGGGTTTCCCTGTCATATTCCATTGTTCTGGACGGGTTTCCCTGTCATATTCCATTGTTCTGGACGGGTTTCCTGTCATATTCCATTGTTCTGGATGGGTTTCCTGTCATATTCCATTGTTCTGGACGGGTTTCCCTGTCATATTCCATTGTTCTGGACGGGTTTCCCTGTCATATTCCATTGTTCTGGACGGGATTCCCTGTCATATTCCATTGTTCTGGACGGGTTTCCCTGTCATATTCCATTGTTCTGGACGGGTTTCCCTGTCATATTCCATTGTTCTGAACGGGTTTCCCTGTCATATTCCATTGTTCTGGACGGGTTTCCCTGTCATATTCCATTGTTCTGGACGGGTTTCCCTGTCATATTTCATTGTTCTGGACGGGTTTCCCTGTCATATTTCATTGTTCTGGACGGGTTTCCCTGTCATATTCCATTGTTCTGGATGGGTTTCCTTGTCATATTCCATTGTTCTGGACGGGTTTTCCTGCCATATTCCATTGCTCAGGACGGGTTTTTCCTGTCATATTCAGTCGTTCAGGAGGGCTTTCCTTGTCATATTCGATCGTTGCAGAGGAGTTTCCCTTTCATATTCGATCGCGCTAGACATGTTTCCTTGCCATATTCCATCGTTATTCACGGGTTTTCCTATCATATTCCATTTATGTGTACGGGTTTCCCTGTCATGTTACATGGTTCTAGATGGGTTTCTGTCATATTCCATTGTCCTGGTTGGATTTCAGTCTCATATTCCAATCGTCCTGGATGACTTTCCTTGTAGTATTCCATCGTTCTGGACGGGTGTCCCTCTCATATTCCATTGTTCAGAATTTGTTTCCCTGTTATATTTAATTGTTCTGGATGGGTTTCCATGTCATATTCCCTGTTCTCGACGAGTTTCCCTGTCATATTTCTTCGTTCATGACGGTTTTCCCTGTCACATTCCATCGTTCTGGACGGGTTTCCTTCTCATATTCAGTCGCAGTGAACAAGTTTCCCTCTCATATTCCATTGATCTAGACGAGTTTCCCTGTCATATTCCATCGTTCTGGACGGGTTTAAATGTCACATTCCATCTATCCGGACGGGTTTCTCTGTCATATTCTATTGTTCCGGACTGGTTTCCCTCTCGGATTCCTTTTTTCTGTACGAGTTTCTTTCTCATATTCCATCGTTTTGGACGGGTTTCCATGTCATATTAAGTCGTTCTAGAGGGAGTTCCCTGTCATATTCCATTGTTCCCGACGAAATTCTCTCTTATGTTCCATTGCGCTGAACATGTTTCCTTGTTATATTGCATTGTTCTGTGCGGTTTTTCTGGTCACATTCCGCCGTTCTGGACGAGTTTCCCCGACATATTACATCATCCTGTACATTTTCTATGTCATATTCCATCGTTATGAATGGGTTTCTATAATTCAATTCAATTCAATTCAATTCAAGTTTATTCTCTCTAAGGGTTACAATGTGGGGTTTACAGGTTTTGGATATTGTGTGGTTTACATGTTATAAAATACTAATTACGGAGGAGGCCACTCGGACACCTAGCATGGCTAGGCATTTCGGGCAGACTTAGATTAATTCTTAACATTAAATCCTTACAGATTATGGTATTAAGGTTAAGTGACTACATCATAATTTGTGAGTTTAGCAATGTGAATGCTTTTGTTTTAGCACAATACAAAGTGTCTATATTGGAGTATCATAGGCAAACTTATGACTAGTTAGGATTTATTATTTTCAGATTAAGATTAGTATTTCTGGGTTTATAGTCAGTGGTTGAATGAGTGTAATTGTGAACCACCAGGTTGTTATCATGTAGTTAGTTGTCGGGGTGTATCAGGGAGATAAGATGTTTTCTAACTGTAGTTTAGAAAGTGATGAATGTGTCTGCAGTTCTAGAGTTTTCAGGTAGGGTGTTCCAGATTTTAGGTCCTTTGAAATACATTGAATTTTTGTAAAGGTTTAGTCGAACACGGGGAATGTCATAGAGAAGTTTGTGTCTGGTGTTATGCCTGTGGATCCTGTCACAACTATCAAGAAAGTGTTTTAGGTCAAGGTTAATATTGGAATTTAAGGACCTGTAGATATAGATTGCACAGTAGTAAGTGTGGATGTTCTGAACAGGGAGTAAGTTTAGATCTATGAAGAGTGGGGGGGGGTGTTGCCAGGGATGAGATTTAGTGATTATTCTTACTGCAGCTTTTTGTTGGGTTATTTATTGGCTTTAGGTGTGTTGCTGCAGTTGAACCCCTAGCACAGATAGCATAGGTGAGGTATGGATATATAAGTGAATGGTATAGTGTGAGAAGGGCAGTTTGCGGCACGTTGTATCGTATCTTGGAGAGGATCCCTACCGTTTTGGATACTTTTTTTTTATGTGTTGGATATGGGTGCTGAAATTTAGATTGTTGTCGAGGTATTGGCCAAGAAATTTGCCGTCATTATGTCTGGCAATTAGAGTGTTGTCGATCTTTGCGCAACACCTGCTCTGCTACCAGACATAATATAGTAGGTTTTGCCAGTGTTAAGTGTAAGTTTATTGGCTGTCATCCAAGTCGATATTTTGAGCAGCTCTTCGTTAACAATGGTGTTGAGGGTGGCAAGATTAGGGTGGGAGATGACATAAGTCGTGTCGTCAGCAAAGAGAATAGGTTTCAGGTGTTGGGATATGTTTGGAAGATCATTGATGTAAATGAGGAAGAGCAGGGGTCCAAGGACACTTCCCTGCAGAACTCCAGTATCAAGTGGCCGTATTGATGAGGCTGTGTCTTTAATAGTGACATACTGATACCTATTAGAAAGGTAGGATTTAAAATATGCAAGCGCATGGCCTCTTACACAATAGTGGTCAAGTTTGTGGAGTAGGATGCCATGGTCTACTGTGTGAAACGCTTTTCTTAGGTGAATAAAAATTCCTAGTCGATGTTCCTTATTTTCCAATGCTGTGTAAAGCAGGTCTAGCATTTTTATAATTGCATCATTAGTGCTTCTATTTTTTTTCTGAATCCAAATTGGCAGGGGCTGAGTATGTTTTGTGACGTTATAAGTGAATATAGTCTCCTGTGCACGAGTTTCTCGAAGATTTTGGATAGCAATGGTAAGTTTGATATTAGCCTATAGTTGTTTACATCTGTAGGGTCACCACCTTTATGTATTGGTGTAACCCTTGCTGTCTTGAGTAGTGTCGGGAAAGTGCTAGTTTCTAGTGACTTGTTAAAAAGTAATGTAATAGCATGCGAAAGGACATGGGCCGCTCGCTTGTACAATAATGGTGGGACGTGAGACAGATTCCCCGAGTTATTTTTAAGTGACTTTATGATCGCGGTGACTTCCGTGGGCTCAGTTGGTACAAGATAGAAGGAATTTGGGAAATTCCCATCTAGGTAGTCCCCGGCACGGGCATTGGAACGTGGGATTTTACTGGCGAGATTAGATCCTATGTTTGAGAAGAAGTCGTTTATCTTGTTAGCTGCATCAGTGGGATGCAATGGTGTTTCATGAAGTTTAGTTAGAACAATATTCTTTTTCTTTCAGTTTGTGGGTCCCTAGAATCTGAGAGTGTGTTTTCCAGGTCTTTTTTATATCTCCTCTTGTGTCAGTGAATCTGCTGGAGTAGTACAGTTGTTTGGCTTTCTTTATTAATTTGGTGAGAACTGTTGAATATTGTTTAAGAATATCTTTGTGTATTAAGCCCTGTCTATATTGCTTTTCATATTGGTGTTTCTTATCAATGGATTTCAGAATGCTGCTGGTTAGCCATGGGCAACCAAGCCGTTTATTCGTGATCTGTTTTGTTTTTATAGGACAATGTTTGTTGTATAGTCTAAGTATTTTGTTAAGAAAAATGTCTGTCCAGTCGTCAATACCATTGGCATTGGAGAATTCTGTAGGCCAGTCAACAGTCTCTAGGTCTGCTGTGAAATTCCTTATTGAGGCCTCGTCATGGAGTCTAAATGAAACTTTGTTGTATTCGAGTGGTGGCTTACTAATGTTTGTTAAGAGGAAGGTTGGGTAGTGGTCAGTAGTGCTGTCTGTGATTATCCCTGATTTAAGGGGCGCTAGTATATTGGTCTATTATGGTTGCACTTGTCTCAGTCAGCCTGGTTGGTTTAGTTATTGTTGATATGAGAAGTGTGTTGTTCATATTGTTGATGAAATCAGTTACAGTCTGATCATCTGGCAGGCCAAGGTTGATATTGAAGTCTCCATCTAAGAGGTGGTGGTGCTTGTTCATTTATCTGTTTGTTATTAGTGACTTTAGATTCTCACTGAAGTTAGGGATGTTTGTGTGGGGTATCCGGTATATGGCACCGATTGTTATAGGCGTCTAGAGGTTTTTTACAGTAAAATTAGCAAAAATGTGTTCCCCATATTCATCACTAAAGCAATTAGTGCTAATACAAGATAGTTGGTTAGAGTAATAGATTGCAGTACCACCCCCAACTTGGTATTGTCTGCAGTTGTGGATTGCTGTGTATCCTGGTAGTGGGTAGATATCAACTGTGTCCTGCTTAAGCCAGGTCTCGGTAAGAATAATGCAGGAGAAGGGTGTCTTTGGTGACTCAAGGAGTGCCAGGAGGTCATCATAGTGTTTGCTTAAGGACCTGATGTTGTAGTTAAGAACTGATAGACTTTGAGCAGTGTTCAGGATAGTGCTGGCTTGTGATGCTGTGTAATAAAGTCAGTTACTTTCCAATAGTTTTGATTGTGTGTTAGATTATGGAGGTTTAGATCAGGGTCAACGTGATCATTCATCTTTTAGGTTTAAATAGTGGTTATTTATATCCTGTATTATGTGGTGAGTTCTAATACTGATTTGTGTAGTGGTGGGAGGTTTGGATAAGTATATCGCTAAAGCACTTTGGTCATACAGAGTATAGTCACTAATAAACATAATGAAATTGATATTGTCTATGTGTTGTGCTAGAATGAGCTAAAGTACAACTAGGTATAAACTAATACTATAAAAAAACCAAAACAAATTACAAATGGCACCAGACTCACTCTTGTAATTGCACTAAGGTCTAATATAATGAATTTAGTGTTGTCTATGTATTGAGCTAGAATGAGCTAAAGTACAACTAGGTATAGTTAGTTTAGGTGTTGTCTAAGTATTGAGCTAGAATGAGCTAAAGTACAACTAGGTATAAACTTATAATATAAAAATACAAATTAAAATGGTACTTGCAATTGCACTAGGGTCTGATATAGGTTGTTAACAAGATCAAGAGTATAACTAGATTTAAATTGACAAAATAAAATTCACAAATTAAAGTACCAAAAGAATAATAAGTAAAAAATAACAATGCCAATGACTTGGTTATAATATGATAGTAAGATGGTACACAGGTACACAGGAACACAGGTACACAGGTACACAGGTACACAGGTACACAGGTACACAGGTACACAGGTACAAAGGATAATATAAAGGTTGGAGTTGAATATACAAACTTGAAAATTTGGCAACAAAGTGTTATGAAAAGTATAAAATAATGATTAATGTACAAAAGTAAAATTGACTAGTAGTAAATATTGTGTTTAATAAAATTTTAGTAAGTAATAATGATTACAAAAAAAGATTAATTAGCAAAAATAAAGTGAAAAAGTAATGTTTATTTCAAGTATTAAATTTTAAGAACAGTTATTTGGATTCAATATTGCACTGGTAGTTATACTAGAGGTTATTTGGCAGTACAAGGTATTTAAGAGTACTCTAAGATAGTAAATGTGGTATTAAAACAGGTTATGATAATTAGACAGGTTGAAGATTACCTCATACTTCTACTCTCCTTACCCATTTCTAATGGTAATTAAATGATTCCCATGTGTTCAAAAATGTTCACAAGAGTAAAAAGGTTATGTACTGATAGTAAAAATGGTAAAAATGGCAATTAATTATTAATTTTAGTAAGTAATATCAATTAACAGTATTTAAAAAATATGAGGTAGTAATATGGACAGAGAAAGTATCAATTCAGCTAATATTTAAGCAAACAATAGTAAATAAGAAAATTACATAAGGTGACTTATGCTTACTAGTAAAATCACATAATGAGGTAGTTGATTATTTAATTACTAAGAGATTGTACTATGAAATATGAACAATATATAAGTAAGTTTACTCAGGTATACATAAATACAGTTACATATTGGTCTCCATGATTTTTTTTATTGACTCTGTTGTATGTTTTACGGTGTATATATACGGGAAATAGTGATTCATTGTGCTTTTTATTCATCTGTGTCACATCAGGTTGTCAAGTTATGCTGAAACGTTACTTTTCTCTTTTCGTATAACATAAATGAGAAAGTGGTACATTACCAATTAAATGTTGTTACTACTATGAGATATAAGGCCACATTGTGGCATAACTTAAGAGTTTGTGGTTCAGAGTTAGTTCTGAGTTACCAGACCCGGCCACCTGGAGGTCACTGGTTCATCTTTACAGTTCACTCACTTTAGTAAAATAATTAAAACACTTGGAATCGTTGGGATCCGTTATATAACTAATGTATAACTCTTCTGATATACTTAAACAACGATAAGAGATGTCACTGTGAGTCTTAGATAGCGATGAGTGATGTCACTGAGTCTTGGAAAGTGATGTGGCGTGTCCAGGAGTCCATCTGTGTCCCCTCAGATGTTCTCCCTTCCCCACTTCCTATCCTACGCTCAGCAGCCCTACCTTCCCCAGCGTGTCCAGGAGTCCATCTGTGTCCCCTCAGATGTTCTCCCTTCCCCACTTCCTATCCTACGCTCAGCAGTCCTACCTTCCCCAGCGTGTCCAGGAGTCCATCTGTGTCCCCTCAGATGTTCTCCCTTCCCCACTTCCTATCCTACGCTCAGCAGCCCTACCTTCCCCAGCGTGTCCAGGAGTCCATCTGTGTCCCCTCAGATGTTCTCCCTTCCCCACTTCCTATCCTACGCTCAGCAGTCCTACCTTCCCCAGCGTGTCCAGGAGTCCATCTGTGTCCCCTCAGATGTTCTCCCTTCCCCACTTCCTATCCTACGCTCAGCAGTCCTACCTTCCCCAGCGTGTCCAGGAGTCCATCTGTGTCCCCTCAGATGTTCTCCCTTCCCCACTTCCTATCCTACGCTCAGCAGTCCTACCTTCCCCAGCGTGTCCAGGAGTCCATCTGTGTCCCCTCAGATGTTCTCCCTTCCCCACTTCCTATCCTACGCTCAGCAGTCCTACCTTCCCCAGCGTGTCCAGGAGTCCATCTGTGTCCCCTCAGATGTTCTCCCTTCCCCACTTCCTATCCTACGCTCAGCAGCCCTACCTTCCCCAGCGTGTCCAGGAGTCCATCTGTGTCCCCTCAGATGTTCTCCCTTCCCCACTTCCTATCCTACGCTCAGCAGTCCTACCTTCCCCAGCGTGTCCAGGAGTCCATCTGTGTCCCCTCAGATGTTCTCCCTTCCCCACTTCCTATCCTACGCTCAGCAGCCCTACCTTCCCCAGCGTGTCCAGGAGTCCATCTGTGTCCCCTCAGATGTTCTCCCTTCCCCACTTCCTATCCTACGCTCAGCAGCCCTACCTTCCCCAGCGTGTCCAGGAGTCCATCTGTGTCCCCTCAGATGTTCTCCCTTCCCCACTTCCTATCCTACGCTCAGCACCCCTACCTTTCCCAGCGTGTCCAGGAGTCCATCTGTGTCCCCTCAGATGTTCTCCCTTCCCCACTTCCTATCCTACGCTCAGCAGCCCTACCTTTCCCAGCGTGTCCAGGAGTCCATCTGTGTCCCCTCAGATGTTCTCCCTTCCCCACTTCCCCTTCCCCACTTTCCCTACCTTTCCCAGCGTGTCCAGGAGTCCATCTGTGTCCCCTCAGATGTTCTCCCTTCCCCACTTCCTATACGCTCAGCAGCCCTACCTTATCCAGCGTGTCCAGGAGTCCATCTGTGTCCCCTCAGATGTTCTCCCTTCCCCACTTCCTATTACCTCAGGCCCTCCGTGCGTTCCAGGTATACAACCCTTCACCACTTCCCTGAGGTCAGCAGTCCCACCCCAGGTCCGTGGTTCCAGGTATACACCTTTCCCCACTTCTCTGAGGTCAGCAGTCCCACCCCAGGTCCGTGGTTCCAGGTATTCACCCTTCACCACTTCCCTGAGGTCAGCAAGTCCCACCCCAGGTCCGTGGTTCCAGGTATTCACCCTTCACCACTTCCCTGAGGTCAGCAGTCCCACCCCAGGTCCGTGGTTCCAGGTATACACCCTTCACCACTTCCCTGAGGTCAGCAGTCCCACCCCAGGTCCGTGGTTCCAGGTATTCACCCTTCACCACTTCCCTGAGGTCAGCAGTCCCACCCCAGGTCCGTGGTTCCAGGTATTCACCCTTCACCACTTCCCTGAGGTCAGCAGTCCCACCCCAGGTCCGTGGTTCCAGGTATACACCCTTCACCACTTCCCTGAGGTCAGCAGTCCCACCCCAGGTCCGTGGTTCCAGGTATTCACCCTTCACCACTTCCCTGAGGTCAGCAGTCCCACCCCAGGTCCGTGGTTCCAGGTATTCACCCTTCACCACTTCCCTGAGGTCAGCAGTCCCACCCCAGGTCCGTGGTTCCAGGTATTCACCCTTCACCACTTCCCTGAGGTCAGCAGTCCCACCCCAGGTCCGTGGTTCCAGGTATTCACCCTTCACCACTTCCCTGAGGTCAGCAGTCCCACCCCAGGTCCGTGGTTCCAGGTATTCACCCTTCACCACTTCCCTGAGGTCAGCAAGTCCCACCCCAGGTCCGTGGTTCCAGGTATTCACCCTTCACCACTTCCCTGAGGTCAGCAAGTCCCACCCCAGGTCCGTGGTTCCAGGTATTCACCCTTCACCACTTCCCTGAGGTCAGCAAGTCCCACCCCAGGTCCGTGGTTCCAGGTATTCACCCTTCACCACTTCCCTGAGGTCAGCAGTCCCACCCCAGGTCCGTGGTTCCAGGTATTCACCCTTCACCACTTCCCTGAGGTCAGCAGTCCCACCCCAGGTCCGTGGTTCCAGGTATTCACCCTTCACCACTTCCCTGAGGTCAGCAGTCCCACCCCAGGTCCGTGGTTCCAGGTATTCACCCTTCACCACTTCCCTGAGGTCAGCAGTCCCACCCCAGGTCCGTGGTTCCAGGTATTCACCCTTCACCACTTCCCTGAGGTCAGCAGTCCCACCCCGGGTCCGTGGTTCCAGGTATTCACCCTTCACCACTTCCCTGAGGTCAGCAGTCCCACCCCAGGTCCGTGGTTGCAGGTATACAACCCTTCACCACTTTCCTGAGGTCAGCAAGTCCCACCCCAGGTCTGTGGTTCCAGGTATTCACCCTTCACCACTTCCCTGAGGTCAGCAAGTCCCACCCCAGGTCCGTGGTTCCAGGTATTCACCCTTCACCACTTCCCTGAGGTCAGCAGTCCCACCCCAGGTCCGTGGTTCCAGGTATACAACCCTTCACCACTTCCCTGAGGTCAGCAGTTTCAGCCAGCCTTGAAGTACTGTCCATATATGATATTACTACACAAGTGTATTAATATCAGTATACAGAGGAAGACGTTATTACAGAGGAGGACACGCAGAAAATCTGCGCTCTGTAATAACATCCTCCTGGACAGACCCGAACGTCGACTACCTGAGACATGAGAGATCTCTATCACAGTTCGTCCACCAAGAACTGGCCACTAGTGAAAATCTGGAACATATATTTATATTTAATATTGTAACTATGTCGATTGTTAACTTATTCGTTTATTTAGTTGTGTAAGTGTGTTTGTGAACGTTTTTATGTGCGAATATTAGTGTGGGTGTGTGAACCTTTGTGCTCCCTGCATGATAATTGTAATTAATTGTTTTCAGTTATCTTTTTGCCCTCGTTATTGATCTTTATTTTCACAGTACGCTAAGGTTCACAAGCTCGCACTCTTCTATACACTCAGTTCTGTATTTCCACATACACATCCTACACACACACACACACAACACATGCAGACGCACGAATAAGGCAACACACACACAAAATCCTCTGTATCATACATACACATACATTTATTCAACAGTGCATTTACAATCCTCTCTTTTCAGTTTTACTAGTATATAAACACAAATACACACGTACCCACACCTTACACTTTTAACCTCTACGCAACACGCACACACACACACACAAACACACACATGTACACATCAATATTTAAATAACGTGTGCAAACACTGACACTCCTTCAGGAGAGAGTGACGGGTCACCATCTGGAGAAGACTCATGTCAACACAGACACCAACTGTAAGTTAATCAAACTCTCAAAGTTCGACACAAAACTAATTATATTAATTGAGCTCCATCACACAAAACTCTTAAGACTGACACAAGTATCTGGATATACAACTCACTAGCACACTACACTGAGTTTACAGTCAGTATATATCGTCTCATCAAAGACTTCACACAATACAGTGATACAAACAAAGACTAAGTCGTATAACACTAAGATAGTCTACAGTGTTGGACAAATTCCTTCACATCTTAGACTGCAGAAGCAACCTTCGCCCTCACACTGAGTGCTAACACTAAACACTCTAAAGTAATAACGCTGGTTAAAATATATTGATCATATCATAAACTTTCCATTAAGTAAATTGTTCTCAGTGTAAACATATTTGTGAAAAATATCATTATTCAGGTGCATATTACAATTGCTGTTTCAAAAGATCCCTTAACGGGTGAACAGAAGTGTGTGTTTATAACCGTCAAATGTTTGCGTATTGTTGAAACTACTGAAGCAGTGTTGATGTAGAATTATAGTATCTAAGTTTTAATTATATCTATTAGTTAGTAAACTTCAGTCTTCACAAGTCTAGCTTTGTGTCACACTTTGCTTCTAATACACTTCAACACCTGCCAGACACAGTGTTAGAATTGTAAAAAAAATGTAGGCAATGTGAACAGTAGATATTTGTGTATTGTCTGTTGAGTATACTAGGAAAAGTGTATATCAGAACTGTGATTTACAAGTGATGCGAAAGACAGAGTTTAAGTAATGAAGAACAGAGACTAAAACGGGAAGGTGATGTATGGATCAACATAATTTACCACAAGTTAAACATAGCAAGAAACGCATTGTTGCAAAATAATATATTTTTTGTTGAAAGTTTTGAAAAGACAGCACAATAACATATAAGTTCATAAAACAGCAGTATACTAGACAAACATTGACTCGAATTTGCCAGGTTGAAGTACAGGCTGATAAAATGTTTTTGTCAGATCGAGACTACTATGATAGTTTTATTCCTGGAGAGAGATTATTTTTGTGTGTTATTTATTGTGTTATTTGTATTAATATCATATAGAGGAGATAAATGTGGATGAGAGTGGGATATTGAGTTTGAGAATTGTTAAGTAAATGTTTTGGGAATTTTGAGTCGACATAATTGTTCTGGAAGACATGAATGACAATATAGGAGAAACTATCGTCGAAGATGTCATAGGAAAATACAACATAAAATAACACTACATCATCATACAAGAATGACAACTTGGAAGAAAATTAAAGTGACAAGTAAGAACAGTTCAGTGACAAATAAAAAAGAGCATCGTAAACCACGAAGACAATAACAAAAAAAAAAAAAAGATATTCAAACACGTAAGAACAGCACAATAACATAGAAAAGTACAGGAATATAATGAAACAATACAGTAATACACAAGTACAATAACTTTAAAAAAACGTGGTTACACAAGACAATACTGTAAAATGACAAACTAGAGCAGTAATACATAAAAACAATACATTAACTCGGAGAGCAATACAGCAACACTCGAGAACTGTACCGTAAAACACAATACAGTAACATACAACACAACAGCAACACTCAAGTATCGTACAACAACATTTAATAACAATACAGTAAAACAATGGAACAGAAGGTTAACTTACTAGTAAATAAAAGATGAATGTACGAGACATTAAGAAGACCTTCCAGCCAAGTTATTACTTGGTCGCTGAAATTTCTTTTGTCAGGAGATCGAGTCCCTGAGTTTGAAGATTCTATTTTCTTCATCCAGAATTTTATTGTTTTATTTGAGCGTGTGAGTGTTTGGTTACCAATGTTTTCTCATAATACAGAAGATGTCAGAGAAGTGAAGATGAGAAAAAAGTGACAGACGTATTTAATATTTTTTCCTAGCACCTCTTTACCTTTGGAAAGATAATTTGCAAGCGTCTACTTTACTTTATCTATTACAAGCGTTGATTTTTGCCTTCCATAATTAATTGTAGAGGTGAACGTATTTATCAGGTCGAAATACCACTTGTGGTAGAGCATGAAGTTGTTGTCATTGTGTCAGGTCAGGTGTTGTCGTAGTGACATGTTGTAGAATCATTCTCTCACATATCAAATAACATCAGAACCGGAGGATGTAAAACTGCCGATCACTAAAGTAGAATAAAAACTACAATTCACATTCACTGAACAATGTGTCAAGTTTAATAGGTAAACCTGAAGGAAGGCTTCACTAGGATTGCATGAATTATATTTAGGTACTGGTTAGAGGGATCTTTAAGAAGTTGCCGGATTTTTTCTTCATTGTTTCTTCTTCGTCCAATTGTTATAAATTATGTCTCTCGTAACTCAAGAACGCCTCATACAATCGACTTCCAACTTTCAATGTTTTTGTACGATAACGAGAACCATATTCATGGAACAATTGGCATGTTAACATGTCCTATGACCAAAATTAGTGAAATCATTAACATTATCCTGGAATGACTGAAATATCTTTCAAAACACTGAGTAGCTAAGCTTCAAAGCTTCATAAAAACTGCCACATAATTCGATGACGTTGGACACTGCCATGTAAGTGTGTCGTTGCGGATTTGACCGTTTATGTAAAAAGTAGTGTGGAATTTTATTCTCCTAAGTCAACACACACACACACACACACACACCCACACAACACACACACACACACACACACACACACACACACACACACACACACACACACACGGGGAGTATTAATCATCCGGGGATTATCCTGAGTACTTCGGTATTGATAAGTAACATACTTGTCTAACTGTCAGGTATCTTTTTAACGAAACATTTCTCCTACACAAGATCATTGATGCTGCCTCCTCTGTATTACACTGAAGAAGTCTACCAGCACTGTCTTCTTGCACATCTATTGTCATGTGAGGTAGATATATTTCGGAATAAAGATACTTGTCAGTACTGTATACCATTATAATATTCATACTTAAGTATTATCCAGCTGATCAAGAGTTACTACGACAATGTTTATCTTCCGTCCAGCTGATCAAGAGTTACTACGACAATGTTTATCTTCCGTCCAGCTGATCAAGAGTTACTACGACAATGTTTATCTTCCGTCCAGCTGATCAAGAGTTACTACGACAATGTTTATCTTCCGTCCAGCTGATCAAGAGTTACTACGACAATGTTTATCTTCCGTCCAGCTGATCAAGAGTTACTACGACAATGTTTATCTTCCGTCCAGCTGATCAAGAGTTACTACGACAATGTTTATCTTCCGTCCAGCTGATCAAGAGTTTCTTCAGTGTTCTCTCTTAGTACAATTATTGTAGTTCTACTTTACATTTGAGGTATTTTACTGCCTCTAACCTGTCTCCTGCTCTTGTAAATAATTGTTTCAATCATCATATTTGTCACTAGTTCCTGCAGTGTTTGGTATCTCTGTCTTTCCAGTCCTGCCACTGTTTTCCAGCTGTTAATTATTATACATTCCTCTTTTCGCTCCGCCTAGTATAATTTGAAGATTTTTAGAAGTTCCCAATAGTGTAATTTCAATTGTGTACGTCCAGGTCACCAACACCAGTGTCCAATGTATCATTGTTCACAGGCCACCAACACCAGTGCCCAATGTATCATTGTTCACAGGTCACCAACACCAGTGCCCAATGTATCATTGTTCACAGGTCACCAACACCAGTGCCCAATGTATCATTGTTCACAGGCCACCAACACCAGTGCCCTATGTATCACTGTTCACAGGCCACCAACACCAGTGCCCTATGTATCACTGTTCACAGGTCACCAACACCAGTGCTCTATGTATCACTGTTCACAGGCCACCAACACCAGTGCTCTATGTATCACTGTTCACAGGTCACCAACACCAGTGCTCTATGTATCACTGTTCACAGGCCACCAACACCAGTGCACTATGTAACATTGTTCACAGGTCACCAACACCAGTGCACTATGTAACATTGTTCACAGGTCACCAACACCAGTGCACTATGTAACACTGTTCACAGGCCACCAACACCAGTGCGCTATGTACCACTGTTCACAGGTCACCAACACCAGTGCCCTATGTAACACTGTTCACAGGTCACCAACACCACAGTCACCAACACCAGTGCCCATTGTTCACAGGTCACCAACACAGTGCCACCAACCTATGTAATCAGTGCTCTATGTATGCGCACTATGTAACATTGTTCACAGGTCACCAACACCAGTGCCCTATGTAACACTGTTCACAGGTCACCAACACCAGTGCACTATGTAACACTGTTCACAGGTCACCAACACCAGTGCCCTATGTAACATTGTTGTCGGCCAGGAGACGTGTCGGCCAGGAGACGTGTCGGCCAGGAGACGTGTCGGCCAGACTGTAAGATGCTCTGACAAAATTTTTTTGTCACTAAATCAGGTATCTTGAATTATTAAATTTTGTGAAGAGTTTTTGTTTTATGTTTGTAATGGTCAATGATTTTTCTGTCACTAAAAATTTATCTCATTATGAAGATCTTTTAAATACTGTAACATGTATTTATTGAAAGTGTCATAATTATGCTTTTGAATCTGTTAAAGATTGTTACCATAATGACTAACACAGTTGGGAAGTAATTCTTAATACTAAAGTATTTATTGAATGTATAACTTATAATGACTTTCACTGTTGGAAGAATACCTCTGAAACTACCGTAACTACTGAACTATAGTGACTTGAGTCCCGCTGGAAGGAAACCTATAAAACTACCGTAACTACTGAACTATAGTGACTTGAGTCCCGCTGGACACAAAATATGACAGGGAAACTCGTCCAGGGCTACGAAATATGACAGGGAAACCCGTGCAGGGCGACGAAATATGAGAGGGAAAGCTTTTCAGCGTGACGAAATATGAGAGGGAAACGTGTCCAGGGAGACGATATATGATAGGAAAACCCGTCGAGGGCGACGAAATGTGACAGGTAAACCCGTCCTGGGCAACGAAATATGGCGCGGAAACCCTTCGAAAGCGACGAAATATGACGGTTAAACACAACTAGGGAGAGAAAATATGTGAAGGAAATCCGTCCAGGGCGACTGAGTATGACACTGAAATCCGTTCAGCGCGAAGAAATATGTCAGGGGAAACCTGTACTGGGCGATGAAATATATCCAGAAGACAGAATATTATATGGAAATCATTCCAGAGCCATGTAATATGAGAGGGAAACCCGTCAAGGGAGACGAAATATGACAGGAAACTCACCCAGAGGGTGAGTACCGAACTTGCACACGAAAATCACTCACTACGAAAGCAAAAGACTTGGCAGACGATGCAACATCCCCCCAATGAAAAGCAGGGGTGTCACTAGCACGTTAAGAGACTATACAATAAGTGTCAGGGGCCCGAGACTGTTCAACTGCCTCCCAGCACACATAAGGGGGATTACCAACAGACCCCTGGCACCTAAAGTCAGTTCCTGATCAGCCGGGCTGTGGCTCGTACGTTGGTTTGCGTGCAGCCAGCAGCAACCGCCTGGTTGATCAGGGGCTGATCCACCAGGAGGCCTGGTCACAGACCGGGCCGCGGGGGCGTTGACCCCCGAAACTCTCTCCAGGTAAACTCCAGGTAAACACTTGTGCAACACTTGTGCAACACTTGTGTAGCATTTGTGCAACACTTGTGCAACCCTTGTGCAGCACTTGTGTGTAACACTTGTGCAACACTTGTGTAACACTTGTGCAACACTTGTGTAACACTTGTGCAACACTTGTGCAACACTTGTGTAACACTTGTGCAACACTTGTGCAACACTTGTGTAACACTTGTACAACACTTGTGCAACACTTGTGTAACACTTGTGCAACACTTGTGCAACACTTGCGCAACACCTGTGCAACACTTGTGCAACAGTTGTGTAACACTTGTGCAACACTTGTGCAACACTTGTGTAACACTTGTGTAACACTTGTGCAACACTTTTGCAACACTTGTGCAACACTTCTGCAACACTTGTGTAACACTTGTGCGACACTTGTGCAACACTTGTGCAACACTTGTGGAACACTTGTCCAACACTTGTGCAACACTTCTGCAACACTTCTGCAACACTTATGCAAAACTTGAGCAACACTTCCGCAACACTTGTGCAACACTTGAGCAACTTGTGCAATACTTGAGCAACACTTGTGCAATACTTGTGCAACACTTGAGCAACACTTGTGCAACACTTGTGTAACACTTGTGCAACACTTGTGCAACACTTGTGCAACACTTGAGCAACACTTGTCCAACACTTGTGCGACACTTGTGCAACACTTGTGCAACACATGTGCAACACTTGTGCAACACTTGCGCAACACTTATGCAACACTTGAGCAACACTTGTGCAACACTTGAGTATGTTTAGTATAAACACGTTTCTCCAACCAGTGACTATCTCAGTTAAATATAGATAAGAATGGTTGAAGATCAGGAGTTGAGGTAATGAGTCCCTCATCATGGACTGATGCACTGGACATATTGACTCCAGGCTGAGGGACTGATGCAGTGGTAATATTGACTCCAGGCTGAGGGACTGATGCACTGGTCATATTGACTCCAGGCTGAGGGACTGATGCACTGGTCATATTGACTCCAGGCTGAGGGACTGATGCAGTGGTCATATTGACTCCAGGCTGAGGGACTGATGCAGTGGTCATATTGACTCCAGGCTGAGGGACTGATGCAGTGGTCATATTGACTCCAGGCTGAGGGACTGATGCAGTGGTCATATTGACTCCAGGCTGAGGGATTGATGCACTGGTCATATTGACTCCAGGCTGAGGGACTGATGCAGTGGTCATATTGACTCCAGGCTGAGGGACTGATGCAGTGGTAATATTGACTCCAGGCTGAGGGACTGATGCAGTGGTAATATTGACTCCAGGCTGAGGGACTGATGCAGTGGTAATATTGACTCCAGGCTGAGGGACTGATGCACTGGTAATATTGACTCCAGGCTGAGGGACTGATGCACTGGTCATATTGACTCCAGGCTGAGGGACTGATGCAGTGGTCATATTGACTCCAGGCTGAGGGACTGATGCAGTGGTCATATTGACTCCAGGCTGAGGGACTGATGCACTGGTCATATTGACTCAAGGCTGAGGGACTTATGCACTGGTCATATTGACTCCAGGCTGAGGGATTGATGCAGTGGTCATATTGATTCCAGGCTGAGGGACTGATGCACTGGTCATATTGACTCCAGGCTGAGGGACTGATGCAGTGGTAATATTGACTCCAGGCTGAGGGACTGATGCAGGGGTCATATTGACTCCAGGCTGAGGGACTGATGCAGGGGTCATATTGACTCCAGGCTGAGGGACTGATGCAGGGGTCATATTGACTCCAGGCTGAGGGACTGATGCACTGGTAATATTGACTCCAGGCTGAGGGACTGATACAGTGGTCATATTGACTCCAGGCTGAGGGACTGATGCAGTGGTCATATTGACTCCAGGCTGACGGACTGATGCACTGGTCATATTGACTCCAGGCTTAGGGACTGATGCACTGGTCATATTGACTCCAGGCTGAGGGACTGATGCAGTGGTCATATTGACTCCAGGCTGAGGGACTGATGCACTGGTCATATTGACTCCAGGCTGAGGGACTGATGCACTGGTCATATTGACTCCAGGCTGAGGGACTGATGCACTGGTCATATTGACTCCAGGCTGAGGGACTGATGCACTGGTCATATTGACTCCAGGCTGAGGGACTGATGCACTGGTCATATTGACTCCAGGCTGAGGGACTGATGCACTGGTCATATTGACTCCAGGCTGAGGGACTGATGCATGGTCATATTGACTCCAGGCTGAGGGACTGATGCACTGGTCATATTGACTCCAGGCTGAGGGACTGATGCACTGGTCATATTGACTCCAGGCTGAGGGACTGATGCACTGGTCATATTGACTCCAGGCTGAGGGACTGATGCAGTGGTCATATTGACTCCAGGCTGAGGGACTGATGCAGTGGTCATATTGACTCCAGGCTGAGGGACTGATGCAGTGGTAATATTGACTCCAGGCTGAGGGACTGATGTACTCTTCATATTGACTCCAGGCTGAGGGACTGATGCACTGGTCATATTGACTCCAGGCTGAGGGACTGATGCACTGGTCATATTGACTCCAGGCTGAGGGACTGATGCACTGGTCATATTGACTCCAGGCTGAGGGACTGATGCATTGGTCATATTGACTCCAGGCTGAGGGACTGATGCACTGGTCATATTGACTCCAGGCTGAGGGACTGATGCACTGGTCATATTGACTCCAGGCTGAGGGACTGATGCACTGGTCATATTGACTCCAGGCTGAGGGACTGATGAACTGGTCATATTGACTCCAGGCTGAGGGACTGATGCACTGGTAATATTGACTCCAGGCTGAGGGACTGATGCAGTGGTAATATTGACTCCATGCTGAGGGACTGATGCAGTGGTAATATTGACTCCATGCTGAGGGACTGATGCAGTGGTAATATTGACTCCATGCTGAGGGACTGATGCAGTGGTAATATTGACTCCATGCTGAGGGACTGATGCAGTGGTCATATTGACTCCATGCTGAGGGACTGATGCAGTGGTAATATTGACTCCAGGCTGAGGGACTGATGCACTGGTAATATTGACTCCAGGCTGAGGGACTGATGCAGTGGTAATATTGACTCCATGCTGAGGGACTGATGCAGTGGTAATATTGACTCCAGGCTGAGGGACTGATGCAGTGGTAATATTGACTCCAGGCTGAGGGACTGATGCAGTGGTAATATTGACTCCAGGCTGAGGGACTGATGCAGTGGTAATATTGACTCCAGGCTGAGGGACTGATGCACTGGTAATATTGACTCCAGGCTGAGGGACTGATGCACTGGTAATATTGACTCCAGGCTGAGGGACTGATGCACTGGTAATATTGACTCCATGCTGAGGGACTGATGCAGTGGTAATATTGACTCCATGCTGAGGGACTGATGCAGTGGTAATATTGACTCCAGGCTGAGGGACTGATGCAGTGGTAATATTGACTCCAGGCTGAGGGACTGATGCAGTGGTCATATTGACTCCAGGCTGAGGGACTGATGCACTGGTAATATTGACTCCAGGCTGAGGGACTGATGCAGTGGTAATATTGACTCCAGGCTGAGGGACTGATGCAGTGGTAATATTGACTCCAGGCTGAGGGACTGATGCAGTGGTAATATTGACTCCAGGCTGAGGGACTGATGCAGTGGTAATATTGACTCCAGGCTGAGGGACTGATGCAGTGGTAATATTGACTCCAGGCTGAGGGACTGATGCACTGGTCATATTGACTCCAGGCTGAGGGACTGATGCAGTGGTCATATTGACTCCAGGCTGAGGGACTGATGCAGTGGTAATATTGACTCCAGGCTGAGGGACTGATGCAGTGGTAATATTGACTCCAGGCTGAGGGACTGATGCAGTGGTAATATTGACTCCAGGCTGAGGGACTGATGCAGTGGTAATATTGACTCCAGGCTGAGGGACTGATGCACTGGTAATATTGACTCCAGACTGAGGGACTGATGCACTGGTAATATTGACTCCAGGCTGAGGGACTGATGCACTGGTAATATTGACTCCAGGCTGAGGGACTGATGCAGTGGTAATATTGACTCCAGGCTGAGGGACTGATGCACTGGTAATATTGACTCCAGGCTGAGGGACTGATGCACTGGTAATATTGACTCCAGGCTGAGGGACTGATGCACTGGTAATATTGACTCCAGGCTGAGGGACTGATGCACTGGTAATATTGACTCCAGGCTGAGGGACTGATGCACTGGTAATATTGACTCCAGGCTGAGGGACTGATGCACTGGTAATATTGACTCCAGGCTGAGGGACTGATGCAGTGGTAATATTGACTCCAGGCTGAGGGACTGATGCAGTGGTCATATTGACTCCAAGCTGAGGGACTGATGCACTGGTAATATTGACTCCAGGCTGAGGGACTGATGCACTGGTAATATTGACTCCAGGCTGAGGGACTGATGCAGTGGTAATATTGACTCCAGGCTGAGGGACTGATTACCTCTGAGACCTTCTGATCTTCAACATTCTTCTCAGTATTGGACTGACGACGCCTCTGGTTGGAAAAATGTTTCTACAAAAAAGATATTGTAGTTATATTATATTATGATCTATTAGTTACAAGAAGAATTGTACAGTGAACAAGCTGGTTGTTGTTGTTGGTTCCAGAGGTGCAGAAAGCTGGTTGTTGTTGTTGGTTCCAGAGGTGCAGAAAGCTGGTTGTGTTGTTGGTTCCAGAGGTGCAGAAAGCTGGTTGTGTTGTTGGTTCCAGAGGTGCAGAAAGCTGGTTGTTGTTGTTGGTTCCAGAGGTGCAGAAAGCTGGTTGTGTTGTTGGTTCCAGAGGTGCAGAAAGCTGGTTGTGTTGTTGGTTCCAGAGGTGCAGAAAGCTGGTTGTGTTGTTGGTTCCAGAGGTGCAGAAAGCTGGTTGTGTTGTTGGTTCCAGAGGTGCAGAAAGCTGGTTGTGTTGTTGGTTCCAGAGGTGCAGAAAGCTGGTTGTTGTTGTTGGTTCCAGAGGTGCAGAAAGCTGGTTGTTGTTGTTGGTTCCAGAGGTGCAGAAAGCTGGTTGTGTTGTTGGTTCCAGAGGTGCAGAAAGCTGGTTGTGTTGTTGGTTCCAGAGGTGCAGAAAGCTGGTTGTGTTGTTGGTTCCAGAGGTGCAGAAAGCTGGTTGTGTTGTTGGTTCCAGAGGTGCAGAAAGCTGGTTGTGTTGTTGGTTCCAGAGGTGCAGAAAGCTGGTTGTGTTGTTGGTTCCAGAGGTGCAGAAAGCTGGTTGTGTTGTTGGTTCCAGAGGTGCAGAAAGATGGTTGTGTTGTTGGTTCCAGAGGTGCAGAAAGCTGGTTGTGTTGTTGGTTCCAGAGGTGCAGAAAGCTGGTTGTGTTGTTGGTTCCAGAGGTGCAGAAAGCTGGTTGTGTTGTTGGTTCCAGAGGTGCAGAAAGCTGGTTGTGTTGTTGGTTCCAGAGGTGCAGAAAGCTGGTTGTGTTGTTGGTTCCAGAGGTGCAGAAAGCTGGTTGTGTTGTTGGTTCCAGAGGTGCAGAAAGCTGGTTGTGTTGTTGGTTCCAGAGGTGCAGAAAGCTGCTTGTGTTGTTGGTTCCAGAGGTGCAGATAGCTGGTTGTGTTGTTGGTTCCAGAGGTGCAGAAAGCTGGTTGTGTTGTTGGTTCCAGAGGTGCAGAAAGCTGGTTGTGTTGTTGGTTCCAGAGGTGCAGAAAGCTGGTTGTGTTGTTGGTTCCAGAGGTGCAGAAAGCTGGTTGTGTTGTTGGTTCCAGAGGTGCAGAAAGCTGGTTGTGTTGTTGGTTCCAGAGGTGCAGAAAGCTGGTTGTGTTGTTGGTTCCAGAGGTGCAGAAAGCTGGTTGTGTTGTTGGTTCCAGAGGTGCAGAAAGCTGGTTGTGTTGTTGGTTCCAGAGGTGCAGAAAGCTGGTTGTGTTGTTGGTTCCAGAGGTGCAGAAAGGTGGTTGTGTTGTTGGTTCCAGAGGTGCAGAAAGCTGGTTGTGTTGTTGGTTCCAGAGGTGCAGAAAGCTGGTTGTGTTGTTGGTTCCAGAGGTGCAGAAAGCTGGTTGTGTTGTTGGTTCCAGAGGTGCAGAAAGCTGGTTGTGTTGTTGGTTCCAGAGGTGCAGAAAGCTGCTTGTGTTGTTGGTTCCAGAGGTGCAGAAAGCTGGTTGTGTTGTTGGTTCCAGAGGTGCAGAAAGCTGGTTGTGTTGTTGGTTCCAGAGGTGCAGAAAGGTGGTTGTGTTGTTGGTTCCAGAGGTGCAGAAAGGTGGTTGTGTTGTTGGTTCCAGAGGTGGAGAAAGCTGATTGTGTTGTTGGTTCCAGAGGTGCAGAAAGGTGGTTGTGTTGTTGGTTCCAGAGGTGCAGGAAGCTGGCTGTGTTGTTGGTTCCAGAGGTGCAGAAAGCTGCTTGTGTTGTTGGTTCCAGAGGTGCAGAAAGCTGGTTGTGTTGTTGGTTCCAGAGGTGCAGAAAGCTGGTTGTGTTGTTGGTTCCAGAGGTGCAGAAAGCTGGTTGTGTTGTTGGTTCCAGAGGTGCAGAAAGCTGGTTGTGTTGTTGGTTCCAGAGGTGCAGAAAGCTGGTTGTGTTGTTGGTTCCAGAGGTGCAGAAAGTTGGTTGTGTTGATGGTTCCAGAGGTGCAGATAGCTGGTTGTGTTGTTGGTTCCAGAGGTGCAGAAAGCTGGTTGTGTTGTTGGTTCCAGAGGTGCAGAAAGCTGGTTGTGTTGTTGGTTCCAGAGGTGCAGAAAGCTGATTGTGTTGTTGGTTCCAGAGGTGCAGAAAGCTGGTTGTGTTGTTGGTTCCAGAGGTGCAGAAAGCTGGTTGTGTTGTTGGTTCCAGAGGTGCAGAAAGCTGGTTGTGTTGTTGGTTCCAGAGGTGCAGAAAGCTGGTTGTGTTGTTGGTTCCAGAGGTGCAGAAAGCTGGTTGTGTTGTTGGTTCCAGAGGTGCAGAAAGTTGGTTGTGTTGTTGGTTCCAGAGGTGCAGAAAGCTGGTTGTGTTGTTGGTTCCAGAGGTGCAGAAAGCTGGTTGTGTTGTTGGTTCCAGAGGTGCAGAAAGCTGGTTGTGTTGTTGGTTCCAGAGGTGCAGAAAGCTGGTTGTGTTGTTGGTTCCAGAGGTGCAGAAAGCTGGTTGTGTTGTTGGTTCCAGAGGTGCAGAAAGCTGGTTGTGTTGTTGGTTCCAGAGGTGCAGAAAGCTGGTTGTGTTGTTGGTTCCAGAGGTGCAGAAAGCTGGTTGTGTTGTTGGTTCCAGAGGTGCAGAAAGCTGGTTGTGTTGTTGGTTCCAGAGGTGCAGAAAGCTGGTTGTGTTGTTGGTTCCAGAGGTGCAGAAAGCTGGTTGTGTTGTTGGTTCCAGAGGTGCAGAAAGCTGGTTGTGTTGTTGGTTCCAGAGGTGCAGAAAGCTGGTTGTGTTGTTGGTTCCAGAGGTGCAGAAAGCTGGTTGTGTTGTTGGTTCCAGAGGTGCAGAAAGCTGGTTGTGTTGTTGGTTCCAGAGGTGCAGAAAGCTGGTTGTGTTGTTGGTTCCAGAGGTGCAGAAAGCTGGTTGTGTTGTTGGTTCCAGAGGTGCAGAAAGCTGGTTGTGTTGTTGGTTCCAGAGGTGCAGAAAGCTGGTTGTGTTGTTGGTTCCAGAGGTGCAGAAAGCTGGTTGTGTTGTTGGTTCCAGAGGTGCAGAAAGCTGGTTGTGTTGTTGGTTCCAGAGGTGCAGAAAGCTGGTTGTGTTGTTGGTTCCAGAGGTGCAGAAAGCTGGTTGTGTTGTTGGTTCCAGAGGTGCAGAAAGCTGGTTGTGTTGTTGGTTCCAGAGGTGCAGAAAGCTGGTTGTGTTGTTGGTTCCAGAGGTGCAGAAAGCTGGTTGTGTTGTTGGTTCCAGAGGTGCAGAAAGCTGGTTGTGTTGTTGGTTCCAGAGGTGCAGAAAGCTGGTTGTGTTGTTGGTTCCAGAGGTGCAGAAAGCTGGTTGTGTTGTTGGTTCCAGAGGTGCAGAAAGCTGGTTGTGTTGTTGGTTCCAGAGGTGCAGAAAGCTGGTTGTGTTGTTGGTTCCAGAGGTGCAGAAAGCTGGTTGTGTTGTTGGTTCCAGAGGTGCAGAAAGCTGGTTGTGTTGTTGGTTCCAGAGGTGTAGAGAGCTGGTTGTGTTGTTGTTGGTTCCAAAGGCAACTTTGCTTTTCAGACTTAAATTCTAGAACCTGGGACTTGGGTCATGGGACCTGACACCTGGGAATTAAAACCTTGGACGTGAGACGTGAAGTCAAGAATATTTTAGTGTATGTATTAAGTTTAGAAAACCAGTCTCTTGAGAATGTAAGTGAATTTGTTAAGCATGAGAATATGGGAGAGAAAGAGAGAGAGAGAGAGACAGACAGACAGACAGACAGAGAGAGACAAAGAGACAGACAGACAGACAGACAGGCAGAGAGACAGAAATTTGTGGTAACACTGCTAATGCTCAATATTTAAATACAGGAGAATGAGTGCTTCTTCTGGATGAGTGAGTGAGTCATTCCCCGCGAATGTTTGAAGTCAAAATAAGAGCAGTGGTAAAGAGGGTAATAGCAAGGGTAGAAAAATCCGTGGTG
Source organism: Cherax quadricarinatus (assembly GCF_038502225.1). Taxonomy (NCBI): domain Eukaryota; kingdom Metazoa; phylum Arthropoda; class Malacostraca; order Decapoda; family Parastacidae; genus Cherax; species Cherax quadricarinatus. The sequence continues at coordinate 197,466 of NW_027195375.1, forward strand.
GCGCAGTGCTCTCAGTAGTGCTGACAGTGACTATAACAGTTGCAAATACATCACTGGAAACACTGTGCTCTTAGTGGAGCTAGCAGTGACAATAACGAACAGTGGTAAATACTTCACTGGTAGCACAGTGCTCTCAGTGTTGCTGACAGTAACTATTACCACATCACTGGTAATAACACATCAATGGTAGCATAGTGCTGTCAGTGGTGCTGACAGTGACAGTAACAGTGGTAATCACTTCACTGGTAGCTCAGTGCTCTCAGTGTTGCTGACAGTGACAGTAACAGTGGTAATCACTTCACTGGTAGCATAGTGCTCTCAGTGGTGCTGACAGTGACAGTAACAGTGGTAATCACTTCACTGGTAGCACAGTGCTCTCAGTGGTGCTGACAGTGACAGTAACAGTGGTAATCACTTCACTGGTAGCACAGTGCTCTCAGTGGTGCTGACAGTGACAGTAACAGTGGTAATCACTTCACTTGTAGCACAGTGCTCTCAGTGGTGCTGACAGTGACAGTAACAGTGGTAATGACTTCACTGATAGCACAGTGCTCTCAGTGGTGCTGACAGTGACAGTAACAGTGGTAATCACTTCACTGGTAGCACAGTGCTCTCAGTGGTGCTGACAGTGACAGTAACAGTGGTAATCACTTCACTGGTAGCACAGTGCTCTCAGTTTTGATGGAAGACAGTCAAACCTGGGTTGTAACCTCCGTAGAGTTAAACACAAATTTCTTAATTTTCATAACAGAGGCCTAACTAATATCACTAATATTTCCAACGCTTATTCTATATATAATATAATTTTTTCTCCGTAACATAATTATAATTAACGGGTAAATATTATTTAGGTTTTAATTTTATATTACTGATCTATAATCTTTACTGACTGTCACCCATTGGATAGGTATGAGGAGGATAATGAATCTGTCAGTCTAAACTACTGATCTGTAAATAATAATTTTTTACACACACACATACATACAAAAACGGGTAAGACTCAAACCTGTGACCGGCGAGTCTTTAAAGTCGCAGGCCAGTGTGCTAACCTCTTGTCCGTGCCGTCCTAACATGATTCATGCACTACAAGAGGAGGAGGGGGCGGCGGCAGACTTCATACACAGCTTGAAGAACAGGTACGGTAGGGCCCGTGAGAGGTTCAGTGAATGTCAGTCAAGGTGAGTTAAATTGGCAGGATCAAAGGCTAGTTTCTCGTCCCAACACACACACACACACACACACACACACACACACACACACACACACACACACACATACACATACACATACACATACACGTACACACACACACACACACACACACACACACACACACACACACACACACACACACACACACACACACACACACACAGGTATGCTATATGCAGAGATTCTAACAGCCAACTGCAGTAGCAAGGGACAGCTGGTCATGAAAGACAGTTCACTGAGAATAGAAGTTTCAGATATGACAGGGACTGAAGGCAAGAACATGTCAATGGAAGGAAATAAAATGCCTCAGAGGAAGCAGATGGAGACTCAGTGGGAGGAGGAAAGGGCGAGGTCAGTTTTTGTGTACGGGCTCCAAGAAGCCAAGGGGGACAACTTTGAAGAAATAAAACAGGAGGAGAAAAAAATGATTGAAGGCATCATGAAAACAATAGGTGAGGGCGATATGACCCAGGTGACAAATTTTCAGAGAATTGGGTGGTTTGCGAGTGGAAGGATACGGCCTGTCAAAGTAATTTTCAAGGAAGAATCAGTTCGAACCAGGATTCTGCAAGAGAAAGCAAGACTGAGGGACAAACAGGGGTACCAGAGAGTATACCTCGACCGCGACAGAACACAAGAAGAAAGGACTACACTGAAAGAGAGGGTACAGAGACGCAAGGAGGAACGAGAGGCAATGACGAAGATGAGCAGGACCCAGACACAGGAGGAAGGGCAAACACACCCCACAGAATCTCCCACCAAAAGACTCCAACCGCGACATTCCCAACGCAACTGAGCAACCTATACTACAACCCACTCACTGTTCCCTCTGCCACCAACCCCCATATCACAAACCTCACCCCAAAAGCTGTCCCTTATGGGCATTCTGACCCCACCCCCATCATCACAAACCCCACCTACACCACAGCCCCATATAGGCCCCCACCAAGGCTCTCGCTCCCCCAACCCCAATATTCTTGCATGACCACAATGATAGAAAAGAAACTGAAAGTTTGGTACACAAACGCGGATGGAATAACGAATAAACATGAGGAGTGGAACGAAAGAATCAGTGAAAAATCCCCAGACATCATAGCAGTCACAGAAACAAAACTCACTGAGACAATAACAGACACAATCTTCCCAACGGGATATCAGATCCTGAGGAAAGATAGAAGGAGTAGAGGGGGAGGAGGGGTTGCACCCAGGTCCATGTGTCCTTTCCCAGGTCCATGTGTCCAGGAGTCCATCCGTGTCCCCTCAGATGTTCTCCCTTCCCCACTTTCCCAGTGTCTGCCTTAGCAATATATATTAAAATATATATATATATATATATTCCAGCTATAGATGCGGTACTTCCCTATATATATTATAATATATATATATATATATATATATATATATATATATATATATATATATATATATATATATATATATATATATATATATATATATATATATATATATATATATATATATATATATATAAATATAAAATATATAGATACTGGTTGCGTATTAGCAACCAGTATCTCCTTTCCCAGGAGTCCGCCTCAGATATTCCCCCCCCTTTCCCCACTTCCCCAAGGTGTTCTCGCCTTTCCCAGATCCATGTGTCCAGGAGTCCATCCGTGTCCCCTCAGATGTTCTCCCTTCCCCACTTTCCCAGGGACTGCCTTAGCAACCAGTATCTACTTCTTTCCCAGGAGTCCGCCTCAGATATTCCTCCCCCCCCTTTCCCCACTTCCACAAGGTGTTCTCGCCTTTCCCAGGTCCATGTGTCCAGGAGTCCATCTGTGTCCCCTCAGATGTTCTCCCTTCCCCACTTTCCCAGGGTCTGCCTTAGCAATATATATTAAAATATATATATATATATATATATATATTAAAATATATAGATACTGGTTGCGTATTAGCAACCAGTATCTCCTTCTTTCCCAGGAGTCCGCCTCAGATATTCCCCCCCTCCCCTTTCCCCACTTCCCCAAGGTGTTCTCGCCTTTCCCAGGTCCATGTGTCCAGGAGTCCATCCGTGTCCCCTCAGATGTTCTCCCTTCCCCACTTTCCCAGGGTCTGCCTTAGCAACCAGTATCTCCTTCTTTCCCAGGAGTCCGCCTCAGATATTCCCCCCCCCCTTTCCCCACTTCCCCAAGGTGTTCTCGCCTTTCCCAGGTCCATGTGTCCAGGAGTCCATCCGTGTCCCCTCAGATGTTCTCCCTTCCCCACTTTCCCAGGGTCTGCCTTAGCAACCAGTATCTCCTTCTTTCCCAGGAATCCGCCTCAGATATTCCCCCCCCTTTCCCCACTTCCCCAAGGTGTTCTCGCCTTTCCCAGGTCCATGTGTCCAGGAGTCCATCCGTGTCCCCTCAGATGTTCTCCCTTCCCCACTTTCCCAGGGTCTGCCTTAGCAACCAGTATCTCCTTCTTTCCCAGGAGTCCGCCTCAGATATTCCCCCCCCCTTTCCCCACTTCCCCAAGGTGCTCTCGCCTTTCCCAGGTCCATGTGTCCAGGAGTCCATCCGTGTCCCCTCAGATGTTCTCCCTTCCCCACTTTCCCAGGGTCTGCCTTAGCAACCAGTATCTCCTTCTTTCCCAGGAGTCCGCCTCAGATATTCCTCCCCCCCTTCCCCACTTCCCCAAGGTGTTCTCGCCTTTCCCAGGTCCATGTGTCCAGGAGTCCATCCGTGTCCCCTCAGATGTTCTCCCTTCCCCACTTTCCCAGGGTCTGCCTTAGCAACCAGTATCTCCTTCTTTCCCAGGAGTCCGCCTCAGATATTCCTCCCCCCCCTTTCCCCACTTCCCCAAGGTGTTCTCGCCTTTCCCAGGTCCATGTGTCCAGGAGTCCATCCGTGTCCCCTCAGATGTTCTCCCTTCCCCACTTTCCCAGGGTCTGCCTTAGCAACCAGTATCTCCTTCTTTCCCAGGAGTCCGCCTCAGATATTCTCCCCCCCTTTCCCCACTTCCCCAAGGTGTTCTCGCCTTTCCCAGGTCCATGTGTCCAGGAGTCCATCCGTGTCCCCTCAGATGTTCTCCCTTCCCCACTTTCCCAGGGTCTGCCTTAGCAACCAGTATCTCCTTCTTTCCCAGGAGTCCGCCTCAGATATTCCCCCCCCCCTTTCCCCACTTCCCCAAGGTGTTCTCGCCTTTCCCAGGTCCATGTGTCCAGGAGTCCATCCGTGTCCCCTCAGATGTTCTCCCTTCCCCACTTTCCCAGGGTCTGCCTTAGCAACCAGTATCTCCTTCTTTCCCAGGAGTCCGCCTCAGATATTCCCCCCCCCTTTCCCCACTTCCCCAAGGTGCTCTCGCCTTTCCCAGGTCCATGTGTCCAGGAGTCCATCCGTGTCCCCTCAGATGTTCTCCCTTCCCCACTTTCCCAGGGTCTGCCTTAGCAACCAGTATCTCCTTCTTTCCCAGGAGCCCGCCTCAGATATTCCCCACTTCCCCAAGGTGCTCTCGCCTTTCCCAGGTCCATGTGTCCAGGAGTCCATCCGTGTCCCCTCATGAGGGGACACGCCTCAGATATTCTCCTCCCCCTTTCCCCACTTCCCCAAGGTGTTCTCGCCTTTCCCAGGTCCATGTGTCCAGGAGTCCATCCGTGTCCCCTCAGATGTTCTCCCTTCCCCACTTTCCCAGGGACTGCCTTAGCAACCAGTATCTCCTTTCCCAGGAGTCCGCCTCAGATATTCTCCCCCCCCTTTAACCAATTCCCCAAGGTGTTCTCGCCTTTCCCAGGTCCATGTGTCCAGGAGTCCATCCGTGTCCCCTCAGATGTTCTCCCTTCCCCACTTTCCCAGGGTCTGCCTTAGCAACCAGTATCTCCTTCTTTCCCAGGAGTCCTCCTCAGATATTCCCCCCCTTTCCCCACTTCCCCAAGGTGTTCTCGCCTTTCCCAGGTCCATGTGTCCAGGAGTCCATCCGCGTCCCCTCAGATGTTCTCCCTTCCCCACTTTCCCAGGGTCTGCCTTAGCAACCAGTATCTCCTTCTTTCCCAGGAGTCCGCCTCAGATATCCCCCCCCCTTTCCCCACTTCCCCAAGGTGTTCTCGCCTTTCCCAGGTCCATGTTCCATGTGTCCAGGAGTCCATCCGTGTCCCCTCAGATGTTCTCCCTTCCCCACTTTCCCAGGGTCTGCCTTAGCAACCAGTATCTCCTTCTTTCCCAGGAGTCCGCCTCAGATATTCCCCCTCCCCCATTTCACCACTTCCCCAAGGTGTTCTCGCCTTTCCCAGGTCCATGTGTCCAGGAGTCCATCCGTGTCCCCTCAGATGTTCTCCCTTCCCCACTTTCCCAGGGTCTGCCTTAGCAACCAGTATCTCCTTCTTTCCCAGGAGTCCGCCTCAGATATTCCCCCCCTTTCCCCACTTCCCCAAGGTGCTCTCGCCTTTCCCAGGTCCATGTGTCCAGGAGTCCATCCGTGTCCCCTCAGATGTTCTCCCTTCCCCACTTTCCCAGGGTCTGCCTTAGCAACCAGTATCTCCTTCTTTCCCAGGAGTCCGCCTCAGATATTCCTCCCCCCATTCCCCACTTCCCCAAGGTGCTCTCGCCTTTCCCAGGTCCATGTGTCCAGGAGTCCATTTGTGTCCCCTCAGATGTTCTCCCTTCCCCACTTTCCCAGGGTCTGCCTTAGCAACCAGTATCTCCTTCTTTCCCAGGAGTCCGCCTCAGATATTCTCCCCCCCCTTTCCCCACTTCCCCAAGGTGTTCTCGCCTTTCCCAGGTCCATGTGTCCAGGAGTCCATCCGTGTCCCCTCAGATGTTCTCCCTTCCCCACTTTCCCAGGGTCTGCCTTAGCAACCAGAATCTCCTTCTTTCCCAGGAGTCCGCCTCAGATATTCTCCCCCCCCCCTTTCCCCACTTCCCCAAGGTGTTCTCGCCTTTCCCAGGTCCATGTGTCCAGGAGTCCATCCGTGTCCCCTCAGATGTTCTCCCTTCCCCACTTTCCCAGGGTCTGCCTTAGCAACCAGTATCTCCTTCTTTCCCAGGAGTCCGCCTCGGATATTCTCCCCCCCCTTTCCCCACTTCCCCAAGGTGTTCTCGCCTTTCCCAGGTCCATGTGTCCAGGAGTCCATCCGTGTCCCCTCAGATGTTCTCCCTTCCCCACTTTCCCAGGGACTGCCTTAGCAACCATTATCTCCTTTCCCAGGAGTCCGCCTCAGATATTCTCCTCCCCCCTTTCCCCAATTCCCCAAGGTGTTCTCGCCTTTCCCAGGTCCATGTGTCCAGGAGTCCATCCGTGTCCGCTCAGATGTTCTCCCTTCCCCACTTTCCCAGGGTCTGCCTTAGCAACCAGTATCTCCTTCTTTCCCAGGAGTCCGCCTCAGATATTCCCCCCCCTTTCCCCACTTCCCCAAGGTGCTCTCGCCTTTCCCAGGTCCATGTTCCATGTGTCCAGGAGTCCATCCGTGTCCCCTCAGATGTTCTCCCTTTCCCACTTTCCCAGGGTCTGCCTTAGCAACCAGTATCTCCTTCTTTCCCATGAGTCCGCTTCAGATATTTCCCCCCCCTTTCCCCACTTCCCCAAGGTGTTCTCGACTTTCCCAGGTCCATGTGTCCAGGAGTCCATCTGTGTCACCTCAGATGTTCTCCCTTCCCCACTTTCCCAGGGACTGTCTTAGCAACCAGTATCTCCTTCTTTCTCAGGAGTCCGCCTCAGATATTCCCCCCCCCCCATTTCACCACTTCCCCAAGGTGTTCTCGCCTTTCTCAGGTCCATGTGTCCAGGAGTCCATCTGTGTCCCCTGAGATGTTCTCCCTTCCCCACTTTCCCAGGGTCTGCCTTAGCAACCAGTATCTCCTTCTTTCCCAGGAGTCCGCCTCAGATATTCCCCCCCCCCATTTCACCACTTCCCCAACGTGTTCTCGCCTTTCCCAGGTCCATGTGTCCAGGAGTTCATCCGTGTCCCCTCAGATGTTCTTCCTTCCCCACTTTCCCAGGGACTGCCTTAGCAACCATTATCTCCTTTCCCAGAAGTCCGCCTCAGATATTCTCCTCCCCCCTTTCCCCAATTCCCCAAGGTGTTATCGCCTTTCCCAGGTCCATGTGTCCAGGAGTCCATCCGTGTCCCCTCAGATGTTCTCCCTTCCCCACTTTCCCAGGGACTGCCTTAGCAACCAGTATCTCCTTCTTTCCCAGG
>NW_027195376.1:0-204531 GCF_038502225.1 Cherax quadricarinatus
CATTGCAGTCGATGGTGATGTTGGGTGGAAGCCAAGAGTAGCCTTGTCCGTCAATAAGTTTGTACTCTCCCACCAGTCCCAGACTGAACTGTTCTCATCCTCCTAATTCAACCACCTCAGGCTCGAAGAATATATCGTTCACATTGTGGCGTCGTCTTCTCTTCAACTTCACACTGTTGCTTTTCACTGACAGAAAGTCAAAATCAACATCCAAGTCGCACTGCATTAGAGCAGAAAAGAGGTGGCGAAACTGCTTGTTTTTGGAACTGGCTGATTTCGATTTGGCAAATCCTACGGAGTCAGGTACTTGGGAGGAGTCAGGTGGTAGAAGGAACTTAGGCGGAACGTAAGCCATGAATTCGATCGAGTCATACATCACGTGGAAGACAGACCTATTCTTCTGAACCATACATCCTGAAGTAGAAATAGATATGATTCCAATGTAATGGTAGAAAGAGTGATCTCTCTTTGTATTTTTCATTATTCTGAAAAAATAATCGTGAGATATTTTTGTAATCCAGTTCTACATTCAAATTAAATATTTACTTGCTAATATTTCGAAAATGACAGGATGAATAATGAGAACCTTCAAAACTTGGGATGCCAAGCCCATGATGACACTCTTCAGGTCGCATGTTCTATCTAGCCTGGAATATTGCTGCACACTAACAGAACCTTTCAAGGCAGGTGAAACTGTTGACCTAAAAAATGTACTGAAAACCTTCACAGCACACATAAGTGCGAAAAAACAACTAAATTACTGGGAGCGTTTGAAGTTCCTTGACCTCCCGCAGGCGGGAGAGATACATGATTGTATACACTTGGAAAATCTTAGAGAGATTAGTACTATATTTGCACACGAAAATTACTCCTTATGAAAGGAAAAGACTCGGCAGACAATGCATCATCCTCGCAATGAAAAGCAGTGGCCCCTGACACAATAAGTGTCAGAGGCCCAAGACTGTTCAACTCTCCCCCAGCATACATAATGGGGATTACCGAGAGACCCCTGGCTGTCTTCAAGAAGACTTGGAACAGAGACTTAAATTCAGTACCTGACCAGCCGGGCTGGGTGTGAGGGAAAAGTTCAATAGACAGAAGTAGCGAGGGAGTATATAGTAACAATAGTTTCATTGCCGGCTACTTGTTAAGGTAGGGTAAGTCTAACTCCCGCTATCCCTTCCCCTCCCTCTTCCCCCCCCCCGAAAGGTGACGTGTGGGGCTCCCGCCAAACAGTAATCACTCGACTCGACTCACAGCTCCCAGCACTACTGTAAGTACATGCCTGCTCATATTCTAGTGGACTTATTGGTTGAAAGCTTCACTTTTGACCAATAATAAACTTAGTCCTTTCAGTCTTGCTCTATGTTAAATGTCTTAATAATCACCACGTCTTTTAGGTATTGTACTTATCATGGAGAGTGATTTCTTAAACAGTGGGTAACCTGTCTCTTTCCAGCTTGGAATGACTGAGAGGGTCACCTGCCAACCAACGAGTAGAATTGAAGGAGACTAACTTCCTGAGACGTCCCATGTTTTATCTACTTACCTGTGCACTTGTATGAAGTTGCAGGACGTAACCCCTCATTATTGCAGCGGTAAAGAACCTGCTTTTCTGTCATCTGGATAGATTATTTTACTGCTATAGAGTATGTGAAGAACGAGCCGGTGGGTTGTCACCAACACCAGACACCCAAGTTTTATATATATTAGCGTTGAATTCAGATATTTATATTTTTCATTTTTCATTTTCTTTAATGTAGGATCAATATTTCATATTTAAGTGTTTTATATTTTATATTTTCTAAATAATAAAGTGTTTATGTTTGTCAGTTTTTGTTCTTTTTCTATCCATTAATTTTCCTGAGGAGGAGCCAGCCTTAATAATACTGTCTGAAGTTGTTACAGGGCTGAGTAAGCCTTCACACTGGGGTTCGTACGTCGGTTTACGTCCGGCCAACAGTAACAGCTTGGTTGATCATGCCCTAAACCACCATGAGGCCCGGTCACAGATCGGGCCGCGGGGAAGTTGACCCACGAAGCCCTCTCCAAGTATAATAAGTTGTGTATTCATTTTGAACAAGTTTGACTATATATGTGTTTTAAAAACTCGGTCAATCAAGGCTTGTGCTTAATTTTTATCGTGTGTGAAGTAAAGGTGTTGGAAGCTTAATAATCTTTATGCTTATTAAGTAGTCGTGTAGACTGCCTGTTTATATTCTATCATCCACTCAACAATCATGAGGAAAAAAATAGATCTTAAGTATCTCCAGGAGTAAATAAAGATATAATTGACTCGCTTGTTCTTTAGATGAAAAAGATCGACTGATTTTAAATATATCCAAAACTTAAAGTATTCTTCGGAATCCACAAAATCAGTCAAAGTTTCCTAAATATTTTGTAAAGTTCTCCCATGATGCACACGTTTACAGTGCACAGCAATACCTCGCTCTATTGAGCACAAGGGCCTCCAAGAGGCCTTATTATCCATATAACAAGTATGTAGTGCTACAGTGCATCAAGTATGTAGTGCTACAGTGCATCAAGTATGTACTGCTACAGTGCATCAAGTATGTACTGCTACAGTGCATCAAGTATGTAGTGCTACAGTGCATCAAGTATGTAGTGCTACAGTGCATCAAGTATGTACTGCTACAGTGCATCAAGTATGTAGTGCTACAGTGCATCAAGTATGTACTGCTACAGTGCATCAAGTATGTACTGCTACAGTGCATCAAGTATGTACTGCTACAGTGCATCAAGTATGTACTGCTACAGTGCATCAAGTATGTACTGCTACAGTGCATCAAGTATGTACTGCTACAGTGCATCAAGTATGTACTGCCACAGTGCATCAAGTATGTAGTGCCACAGTGCATCAAGTATGTACTGCTACAGTGCATCAAGTATGTACTGCTACAGTGCATCAAGTATGTACTGCTACAGTGCATCAAGTATGTACTGCCACAGTGCATCAAGTATGTACTGCTACAGTGCATCAAGTATGTACTGCTACAGTGCATCAAGTATGTAGTGCAAGTATGTAGTGCTACAGTGCACAGTGCATCAAGTATGTATCTGCTACAGTGCATCAAGTATACAGTACACAGTGCATCAAGTGCTACAGTGCATCAAGTATGTAGTATGTACTGCTACAGTGCATCAAGTATGTAGTGCCACAGTGCATCAAGTATGTACTGCTACAGTGCATCAAGTATGTACTGCTACAGTGCATCAAGTATGTAGTGCTACAGTGCATCAAGTATGTACTGCTACAGTGCATCAAGTATGTAGTGCTACAGTGCATCAAGTATGTAGTGCTACAGTGCATCAAGTATGTACTGCTACAGTGCATCAAGTATGTAGTGCTACAGTGCATCAAGTATGTAGTGCTACAGTGCATCAAGTATGTAGTGCATCAAGTATGTACTGCTACAGTGCATCAAGTATGTAGTGCTACAGTGCATCAAGTATGTACTGCTACAGTGCATCAAGTATGTACTGCTACAGTGCATCAAGTATGTAGTGCCACAGTGCATCAAGTATGTAGTGCCACAGCGCATCAAGTATGTAGTGCCACAGCGCATCAAGTATGTAGTGCCACAGCGCATCAAGTATGTAGTGCCACAGTGCATCAAGTATGTACTGCTACAGTGCATCAAGTATGTAGTGCCACAGTGCATCAAGTATGTAGTGCCACAGTGCATCAAGTATGTAGTGCCACAGTGCATCAAGTATGTACTGCCACAGTGCATCAAGTATGTAGTGCCACAGTGCATCAAGTATGTAGTGCTACAGTGCATCAAGTATGTAGTGCTACAGTGCATCAAGTATGTAGTGCTACAGTGCATCAAGTATGTAGTGCCACAGTGCATCAAGTATGTAGTGCTACAGTGCATCAAGTATGTAGTGCATCAAGTAGTGCTACAGTGCATCAAGTATGTAGTGCTACAGTGCATCAAGTATGTAGTGCTACAGTGCATCAAGTATGTAGTGCTACAGTGCATCAAGTATGTAGTGCTACAGTGCATCAAGTATGTAGTGCTACAGTGCATCAAGTATGTAGTGCTACAGTGCATCAAGTATGTAGTGCTACAGTGCATCAAGTATGTACTGCTACAGTGCATCAAGTATGTACTGCTACAGTGCATCAAGTATGTACTGCTACAGCGCATCAAGTATGTACTGCTACAGTGCATCAAGTATGTACTGCTACAGTGCATCAAGTATGTACTGCTACAGTGCATCAAGTATGTACTGCTACAGTGCATCAAGTATGTAGTGCCACAGTGCATCAAGTATGTACTGCTACAGTGCATCAAGTATGTACTGCTACAGTGCATCAAGTATGTACTGCTACAGTGCATCAAGTATGTACTGCTACAGTGCATCAAGTATGTACTGCTACAGTGCATCAAGTATGTACTGCTACAGTGCATCAAGTATGTACTGCTACAGCGCATCAAGTATGTATCAAGTGCATCAAGTATGTACTGCTACAGTGCATCAAGTATGTACTGCTACAGTGCATCAAGTATGTACTGCTACAGTGCATCAAGTATGTACTGCTACAGTGCATCAAGTATGTAGTGCCACAGTGCATCAAGTATGTACTGCTACAGTGCATCAAGTATGTACTGCTACAGTGCATCAAGTATGTACTGCTACAGTGCATCAAGTATGTACTGCTACAGTGCATCAAGTATGTACTGCTACAGTGCATCAAGTATGTACTGCTACAGTGCATCAAGTATGTACTGCTACAGTGCATCAAGTATGTAGTGCTACAGTGCATCAAGTATGTACTGCTACAGTGCATCAAGTATGTAGTGCTACAGTGCATCAAGTATGTACTGCTACAGTGCATCAAGTATGTACTGCTACAGTGCATCAAGTATGTAGTGCTACAGTGCATCAAGTATGTACTGCTACAGTGCATCAAGTATGTACTGCTACAGTGCATCAAGTATGTACTGCTACAGTGCATCAAGTATGTAGTGCCACAGCGCATCAAGTATGTACTGCTACAGTGCATCAAGTATGTACTGCTACAGTGCATCAAGTATGTACTGCTACAGTGCATCAAGTATGTATGTAGTATGCTACAGTGCATCAAGTATGTACTGCTACAGTGCATCAAGTATGTACTGCTACAGTGCATCAAGTATGTACTGCTACAGTGCATCAAGTATGTACTGCTACAGTGCATCAAGTATGTAGTGCCACAGTGCATCAAGTATGTACTGCTACAGTGCATCAAGTATGTACTGCTACAGTGCATCAAGTATGTAGTTCCACAGTGCATCAAGTATGTACTGCTACAGTGCATCAAGTATGTACTGCTACAGTGCATCAAGTATGTACTGCTACAGTGCATCAAGTATGTACTGCTACAGTGCATCAAGTATGTACTGCTACAGTGCATCAAGTATGTACTGCTACAGTGCATCAAGTATGTACTGCTACAGTGCATCAAGTATGTACTGCTACAGTGCATCAAGTATGTACTGCTACAGTGCATCAAGTATGTACTGCTACAGTGCATCAAGTATGTAGTGCTACAGTGCATCAAGTATGTACTGCTACAGTGCATCAAGTATGTACTGCTACAGTGCATCAAGTATGTACTGCTACAGTGCATCAAGTATGTACTGCTACAGTGCATCAAGTATGTACTGCTACAGTGCATCAAGTATGTACTGCTACAGTGCATCAAGTATGTAGTGCCACAGTGCATCAAGTATGTAGTGCTACAGTGCATCAAGTATGTAGTGCTACAGAGCATCAAGTATGTAGTGCTACAGTGCATCAAGTATGTACTGCTACAGTGCATCAAGTATGTACTGCTACAGTGCATCAAGTATGTACTGCTACAGTGCATCAAGTATGTACTGCTACAGCGCATCAAGTATGTACTGCTACAGTGCATCAAGTATGTAGTTCCACAGTGCATCAAGTATGTACTGCTACAGTGCACAGCTACAGTGCATCAAATGTATGTAGTATGTACTGCTACAGTGCATCAAGTATGTAGTTCCACAGTGCATCAAGTATGTACTGCTACAGTGCATCAAGTATGTAGTGCTACAGTGCATCAAGTATGTAGTGCTACAGTGCATCAAGTATGTAGTGCTACAGTGCATCAAGTATGTACTGCTACAGTGCATCAAGTATGTACTGCTACAGTGCATCAAGTATGTACTGCTACAGTGCATCAAGTATGTAGTGCTACAGTGCATCAAGTATGTAGTGCTACAGTGCATCAAGTATGTAATGTAGTATGTACTGCATCTACAGTGCATCAAGTATGTGTGCTACAGTGCATCAAGTATGTAGTGCTACAGTGCATCAAGTATGTGCTACAGTGCATCAAGTATGTATGCTACAGTGCATCAAGTATGTAGTGCCACAGTGCATCAAGTATGTATGCACAGTGCATCAAGTAGTGCTACAGTGCATCAAGTATGTAGTGCTACAGTGCATCAAGTATGTACTGCTACAGTGCATCAAGTATGTAGTGCTACAGTGCATCAAGTATGTAGTGCTACAGTGCATCAAGTATGTAGTGCTACAGTGCATCAAGTATGTAGTGCTACAGTGCATCAAGTATGTAGTGCTACAGTGCATCAAGTATGTAGTGCTACAGTGCATCAAGTATGTAGTGCTACAGTGCATCAAGTATGTTGTATCAAGTATCTAGTGCATCAAGTATGTACTGCTACAGTGCATCAAGTATGTACTGCTACAGTGCATCAAGTATGTAGTGCTACAGTGCATCAAGTATGTAGTGCTACAGTGCATCAAGTATGTAGTGCTACAGTGCATCAAGTATGTAGTGCTACAGTGCATCAAGTATGTACTGCTACAGTGCATCAAGTATGTAGTGCAGTGCACTAAGTATATAGTATCATAGTGCACCAAGTGTTTAGTGTCACAGTGCAACAAGTGTGTAGCGTCACAGTGCAACAAGTGTGTAGTGTCACAGTGCAACAAGTGTGTAGTGTCACAGTGCAACAAGTGTGTAGTGTCACAGTGCAACAAGTGTGTAGTGTCACAGTGCAACAAGTGTGTAGTGTCACAGTGCAACAAGTGTGTAGTGTCACAGTGCAACAAGTGTGTAGTGTCACAGTGCAACAAGTGTGTAGTGTCACAGTGCAACAAGTGTGTAGTGTTAGGTAAGACACATATGCAACAGTTAGGTATCTTTATTATGAAACGTTTCGCCTACACAGTAGGCTTCTTCAGTCAAGTACAGAAAAGTTGATAGAAGCAGAAGATACTTGAAGACGATGTAATCAGTCCATCACCCTTAAAGTTTGAGGTGGTCAGTCCCTCAGTCTGGAGAAGAGCATTGTTCCATAGTATGAAACAATATGGAGATGAAGTGACAGGATGGAGCTTTTATAGCGCCAAGAGGTGAGACGTAGGCCACTAGGAGAGGTAAGAACTCAGATGTTGAAAGGTCAGGTCCCTCTCAAATCCAGTCGCTCTCACTAGTGGAAGTTGTCGAAGTTGATTGCAGGTCTGTACCAAGATACCCTTGTGTTGCAGTGTCTGACAGATTGAACATTAAAATGGTATAAAATACCGACAGGTTGTTAGGTAAGACACATATGCAACAGTTAGGTATCTTTATTATGAAACGTTTCGCCTACACAGTAGGCTTTTTCAGTCAAGTACAGAAAAGTTGATAGAAGCAGAAGATACTTGAAGACGATGTAATCAGTCCATCACCCTTAAAGTTTGAGGTGGTCAGTCCCTCAGTCTGGAGAAGAGCATTGTTCCCTAGTATGAAACAATATGGAGATGAAGTGACAGGATGGAGCTTTTATAGCGCCAAGAGGTGAGACGTAGGCCACTAGGAGAGGTAAGAACTCAGATGTTGAAAGGTCAGGTCCCTCTCAAATCCAGTCGCTCTCACTAGTGGAAGTTGTCGAAGTTGATTGCAGGTCTGTACCAAGATACCCTTGTGTTGCAGTGTCTGACAGATTGAACATTAAAATGGTATAAAATACCGACAGGTTGTTAGGTAAGACACATATGCAACAGTTAGGTATCTTTATTATGAAACGTTTCGCCTACACAGTAGGCTTCTTCAGTCAAGTACAGAAAAGTTGATAGAAGCAGAAGATACTTGAAGACGATGTAATCAGTCCATCACCCTTAAAGTTTGAGGTGGTCAGTCCCTCAGTCTGGAGAAGAGCATTGTTCCCTAGTATGAAACAATATGGAGATGAAGTGACAGGATGGAGCTTTTATAGCGCCAAGAGGTGAGACGTAGGCCACTAGGAGAGGTAAGAACTCAGATGTTGAAAGGTCAGGTCCCTCTCAAATCCAGTCGCTCTCACTAGTGGAAGTTGTCGAAGTTGATTGCAGGTCTGTACCAAGATACCCTTGTGTTGCAGTGTCTGACAGATTGAACATTAAAATGGTATAAAATACCGACAGGTTGTTAGGTAAGACACATATGCAACAGTTAGGTATCTTTATTATGAAACGTTTCGCCTACACAGTAGGCTTCTTCAGTCAAGTACAGAAAAGTTGATAGAAGCAGAAGATACTTGAAGACGATGTAATCAGTCCATCACCCTTAAAGTTTGAGGTGGTCAGTCCCTCAGTCTGGAGAAGAGCATTGTTCCATAGTATGAAACAATATGTTTCATACTATGGAACAATGCTCTTCTCCAGACTGAGGGACTGACCACCTCAAACTTTAAGGGTGATGGACTGATTACATCGTCTTCAAGTATCTTCTGCTTCTATCAACTTTTCTGTACTTGACTGAAGAAGCCTACTGTGTAGGCGAAACGTTTCATAATAAAGATACCTAACTGTTGCATATGTGTCTTACCTAACAACCTGTCGGTATTTTATACCATTTTAATGTTCAATCTGTCAGACACTGCAACACAAGGGTATCTTGGTACAGACCTGCAATCAACTTCGACAACTTCCACTAGTGAGAGCGACTGGATTTGAGAGGGACCTGACCTTTCAACATCTGAGTTCTTACCTCTCCTAGTGGCCTACGTCTCACCTCTTGGCGCTATAAAAGCTCCATCCTGTCACTTCATCTCCATATTGTTTCATACTATGGAACAATGCTCTTCTCCAGACTGAGGGACTGACCACCTCAAACTTTAAGGGTGATGGACTGATTACATCGTCTTCAAGTATCTTCTGCTTCTATCAACTTTTCTGTACTTGACTGAAGAAGCCTACTGTGTAGGCGAAACGTTTCATAATAAAGATACCTAACTGTTGCATATGTGTCTTACCTAACAACCTGTCGGTATTTTATACCATTTTAATGTTCAAGTGTGTAGGATCATGGTTCACCAAGTGTGTAGTGTCACAGTGCAACAAGTGTGTAGTGTCACAGTGCAACAAGTGTGTAGTGTCACAGTGCAACAAGTGTGTAGTGTCACAGTGCAACAAGTGTGTAGTGTCACAGTGCAACAAGTGTGTAGTGTCACAGTGCAACAAGCGTGTAGTGTCACAGTGCAACAAGTGTGTAGTGTCACAGTGCAACAAGTGTGTAGTGTCACAGTGCAACAAGTGTGTAGGATCATGGTTCACCAAGTGTGTAGTGTCACAGTGCAACAAGTATATGAGATCAAGAAGGTAAGTGCACAGTGAAGTTATTCAATCTTTCACAGTGCATCAATTATGAAATATTGCAGTGCACCAAGTTGATAGATAAAAATACTTAGTGTGCATGATCACAGCGCACTAAATACTGTGGATGACAGTGCAATAAATACGGTAGATCACAATGATCAAATAATCATGAGTAGATGACTGGTTCATAGAACCAATGAAGTAGACACTTGTTGTACAACACTTTGGTAACTTTTTTATGGAAATGTTTCGCCAACCAGTGACTTCCTCAGTCCAATACAGAGAAGAATGATTGAAGGTTAAAAGAAGTTTTGAGGCACTCAGTCCCTCAGCGTGGAGTCAATGTCATCAGTACATCAGTCTTTAAAATATTCATGGACTAATTAGCAGGCTGAGGGACTGATTACCTCAAACACATTTTGATTTACAACAATTTTTCAATTAAATGGACTGAGGAAGCCACTGGCTGGCGAAACGTTTCCACAATAAACGTACCTTAGTGCACTAAGATAAGAGTGCACTAAGTGTGTGGGATCATAATGATATAAATTTGCCGGATAACAATGTAGTCAGTGTCTACGATGTGAGGAAAACAGATTTCTAGAGTAACATTGAATTAAGAGGATAACAGTTCACCAAGTTTGTAGTATCACTGTCCACCAACAGAATAGGATCACTCTGTACAAAGTCTATAATAGCTAAAGACACCAAGTGCATGAAATTGAACCAAATTTGTAGGATCAAAACGCACAGAAGTCAGGTCGAAGCGCATTGTGTTGAATTACACGACACCATTTTTGCAAGAGCACAGTGCAACAAGAATGTAGGATCATAGTGCACTTTGCATGAATGATTACATTGCACCGTTCATGCTGGGTCACTTTGCACCAAGGCGCACCATGCGTGTGTAAGATCACAATACACGGTTCACGGAACGTGGGATTAAGTGCATTAAGTGCGTAGGATCACAAAGCATCAAGTGTGTAGGATAGGATCACAATGTATCACTGTGTCATGTGTCTACGATCAGAGTGCGTCAGGTGATTACGATCACAGTGTGTAAGATCACAGAGCAAACAAATAACGTGTAGAATATCAGTGTAATATTTGCATGATCAAAGTAGACCAAGTGTGAATTATCACAGTGGAAAAAGTGTGTACGAACTGAAGGATCAAAGAAAAGCAAGTTTGTATGTTCTCAGTGAATCACCTAAATAAGATCACAGTGAGCCAAGAATTAGGATATCAGTACACCAGTATTTAAGATTACAGTTTGCTAACAGTGAGGAATTTGTAATGGCATCAGTGAACCAAGGGTTTAGGAACACAGTGAACCAGGAGTGAATGTTCACTAAGCATGTGCAATAACATTGCAACAATTGTGTAATACCATTATGAACCAAGTCTGTAAGATCACAGTGCACCACGAGTGTTCAATCACAGTACACCAAGAATGAATGATAAAGTGTACCGAGGCTTCGTGATCACTGAGTATCAAGAGTGAATTCGCTTTCACTGTTAAGTGTGCTGGAGGATCACACTGAATGAACAGTGTGAAATTGCAGTTCACCGTATGTACAGAATTACGGTGCATCAAGTTTATTGAGATCACATTGCACTAAGTGTGTAGGATGTCCCTGCATTAATTGAATTAGCTCATAAGCTGAATTACAATACAAAATGCATTTACGATTGCAGTGTATGAAGTGTGTAGAGTTATAGTGCACCAAGTATGTAGGAAAACAGTGCAATAAGAATTTAGGATCACAGAACACCATGACTGAGAGACCAAGGAATGAAAACTGTGTAGGATCTCAGTGCAAGTATAGTGTAGGAAGATGAAGTAAATAGAATTATCTAAAGTACATTATCCCATGGAACAATGTGTGTAAGATTTGTGCACCAAATATACGGCTTCATAGTGAACCAGCTATGCAGGATCACACTGCACAAAGTTTGCTTATTCACAACGTAAAATGTGAGTAATGTTACAGAGCGCCAAGTTTGTAGAATGTAGCTGCAAATTGTGTGTTACACCACCGTGCACAAAGTTCGTAGGAACACAATACAAAATGTGTACAGTGTTAGATCACTGTGACGTGCGTGGAGTATACTATAGTTTGTTCAACGTTCAATGGGTGTGTGATGAACTAGGGCATGTTAATAGTGAGAGCCATGTTCCCCAGGCAAGGTGACATCACACCTGTCAACCTGGCTGGAAGGCAGACACTTGTATTCTCTGGTCGAATACACTTCTCATGCTTTGAGAAGCTCTCTGCTTTGTCTTATCCTTACACTGTTAACGTAATAACTTGCCTGTATAACTTTTGTACATACTGGTGAAGGAATATAAAGAAACAATTATCTCTTCTGTGTTTGCCTTTCCCTTGTCATGCCCGGATGCATGCAACATTGATAACTTTGTTTACGGCCAGCTGATACTGGCCTTGATTGCTGTGTTCTAATAATCACCGTACATAAAGATTACAGGACCATAATATAGGATAACAGTGCACCAAAAGTATACGATAAGAGTGCACCAAGAGTATTGGATTATAAGTCATCAAGGGAATGTAAGATTAAAGTGCAGGTAATATAGTGGATCACAGTGTTCTGATGGGTATGATAAAATCCTCTAAAAAGTAAGATGAGAGTTCTGTGTATACACACACACAGAAAGTAGGTTTAAAGTATACCTAGTATATAGGATGAGAGTGCATCAGTGGTGTAGGATGACAGTGAAATTAGTGGTGTAGGATGACAGTGCATTAGTGGTGTAGGATGACAGTGCATCTGTGGTGTAGGATGACAGTGCATCAGTGGTGTAGTATGACAATGCATCATGAGTGAAGGATCACTGTATATGAAATGTAGGACCATATTGCATTAAGTGAACAAATCATAGTCAACAAATATTTGGGATGACAGTGCACTAAATGTGTATGATGACAGTGCACCAAATTTATACGATGAGAGTGCACACATTTACAGAGCGCACAAACTTCCACAACTGTGTAAGCTCATAGTGTGAGAAGTGAATATTATCACAGTGCACCAACTGCATAGACAGCATCACAGTACAAAAAGTTTATCAGACAACGTAGCAACAAGAGTAGGATCAGTGTACCAGATGGGTAGTCTAACTTGTCATCAAAAGTTTAGGACCACTAATTGTGTAGAAACACTCACTGTAATAAATAAGGTATCTTGACGATACCTTATTTAACAAGGTATCCATAAAGACTGTTAGTTTATGGAGAATATGATCTTACCCTCGGGAATGTCGAAGGCAACAAGTGTGGTAGCCATCACCAGCAGCAGCAGCAGCAGGTGCACCTCCATCCTGCTTGTGTATTACAATGAGACTAAGAAAACATCCTGCCCCAGCCACCGAGTACACACACACCGGAACTGAGAAATAAAAGATTTAAAATAACATTCACTTACACTTACACACATACAAACTCACTCACAAGCACTAATGTACTCAGTCAAGCTCATTCACACACACACTTACCGGATATGTCTTCTGAAGGGCACATCAACCAAATAACTACTGCAGCATATGGACGACTACCGAACCTAAGAATAACATCTCAGTTAGGAGTCGTTCAAGACTCTGTGCACCGTGTACGTCCGGACTAAATTAGAGCATGCAGCACCAGTTTGAAGCCAATACCTTGGCAAGCACGTCAGAAAATTAAAGAAAGTGCAAAGTTTGCAACGAGACTAGTCCCGGAGCTAAGGGGCATATTCTACGAGGAGAGGTTAAGGGAAATTTACCTTACGATACTGGAGGACAGGAGAGACAGGGGGGAGGGGGGTGCATGATAACATTGAAAATACTGAGAGGAATCGACAAGGTGGACAGAGGTAAGATGTTCCAGAGATGGGACACAGTGACAAGGGGTCACAATTGGAAATTGAAGAATCAGATGAGTTACAGAGATGTTAGGAACTATTTCTTAAGTCACAGAGTTGTTAGGAAGTGGAATAATCTGGAAAGTGAAGTGGTGGTGGCAAGATCCATACATAGCTTTAAGAAGAGGTATTATAAAGCTCACAGAGCAAGGAGTGAGTGACCGAGTAGTGACCAGTGAAGTGGAGGGACCAGGAACTATGAATCGACCTGTGGAACCACAATTATGTGTGGCAAGAAAGAATCACTGAGGCATCCCCGGATCTCACAGGGTGATAACATATATGATCTTCCAGCCTCTATATCAGATCCTGAGGAAAGTCAGGGGAAACAGAGAGGCCGGAGGACTTGATCTATTCATGAAAATCTAATCAAATTTTGATGAGATGGGAGGACTAGTCAGAGGTGTAGTGGATGACCACGTAGTAGGAACACTTCAAACTGAAAGTCCAAATATGATGATAGCAGTGATGTACAACCCACGCTAATCCCTCTCACCTCTCAGATCTGTGGGCAAAGACCATGGACCCAAGAACCTATAAACCAGAATAGAGTGTTCAAAAGAAGCTTAAGGTATGGTATACCAAAGCAAATGGAATAACAAATGAGAGTGAGGAGTGACATTAACGAATCATGGAGGTCATAACACTCATGGAGACAAAACTTATGGAGATGATAACAGACGCGATCTTACTGACTGGATAACATATCCTGAGGAAGGACAGAGGAAACAGAGTGGGGAGGTGGAGTTGCACTGCTCACCACAAACTAGTGGAACTTTGAGGAGAAGGGAGGAATGGATAAAGGGGTCAGCAGTTGACTATATAGTAAGAACTTTTCAGACCAGGAGTCCAAAAGTGGTGATAACACTAATGTACAACCCACCACTGAATAGCAAGATACCAAGACAAGAGAATAATGACAACAACAGAGCAATGGTGGATACACTAGCCGAGGCCAGAAGGGCCTATATAAAATGGGAAAGCTACTGGTCATGGGGGGACTTTAGCTAACGGAGAGTAACTGGGAAAGCCTGTAGCAACGCGGGGAGGGACCAGAAATGTGAAAGGAAAAGATGTTGGAATTGGTACTGTAAAACGTCATGCATCAACATGTTCGAGACAACCAGAAAGAGAGGAAGGGATGAACCAGCAAGACTGGACCTTGTATTCACCTTCAGCTACTTGACACGTAGCAAAATGGCTAGCACACTCAGCTCAAACACTGAGGTCTGGTGATCGAATCCCCGGTATGACTGGAAAACATTAGGACATGTTTAAATAGGACACCTGCCCTCCTTGTTTACCAATCAATACAATGGGTACCAGGGTGTTAGTCGACTAGTGTGTGTTGCATCCTGGGACAAAATTGACCTAATTTACCCGAAATTCTCCACTTAACAAGGGGCTTTCTGTACAGTATGTCACTGATGTCAGATAGGCCTGTATACCTTGTACATGTACTTATAGAAATAAAGATAATAATAATCATACCATTATAGGGGATATTTAATATGTAAGGCTCCTAGGCGGTAGTGATCACTTGGTCTTAAGAATCGAATACCTTGTGGAGTTAACAGTGGAGAGTGAAACAGCACGGAAAGGAGGAGAAAAAGTCAAACATGAAGTCAGACATGAAGAAATTCATGTATGAGGTGCAGTAAGGAAGAGCACTAGAAGGAAAGGCTGTAAATGAAATGATGGATCTCATGGCCACAAAGTGCAGGAAGGCAGAAGAGAAGTTCGTACTCAGGGACAATAGAAACAATGGAATTACCAGAGTGAGCACATAGTTAACTTAGAAGTGTAGAGAGGCCAAAGCAAAGTGGGCTAGAGCACAGAAAAAGTATAGAAGGCAAAGGACTAGTGAAAACAAAAAGCTGAGCTGAAAAACCAGAAACGAATTTGCAAGGATAGAGTACGTATCAACGTATTCTTACTGCTGCACAGCTTCGTGAGTGTATCTGCAACAAGCTAAGGTCTGATTGGTACAATATGGCATTCCAAAGTGGTAATGTGGGGATGGGGAAGGGGCAGCTCCGGAACACATGCAGGACAATTTTCCAGCTGTAGAAACTAGTGGTGATTCATTATTTCGGGTGTAAGTCAGATTCATTAGTGAACGAGTTAGTCAAACTCAATCTTTAGCAAACCAGGAAGCAGCGTGCCTTTGCTAAGGAGGAATTTGTCTCCTCTCCTTCTCTATAGAGTTTTTCAAAAATCTGAGTCTCTCATACCTCGTTTCTTTGATTCCAAACCTAAGCAGTTTTTCGAATATTTCGAGAACCAGGCTCGAGCTCTACTATGGCCATTCGAGCGCTGGGCAGCACTGGTCCATACAGCATTGTATAGTAAAGCACAAGAGTTCACGGCTAGTCTGAGTGAAGAAGATTTGTCTAATTACAACGTTGTGAAAGCGGCTGAGATATATCAATGTATTCCTGACAAACAGAGGAGAAAGTTAATGATAAACAAAAGTCAGTCTGGCTGTTCTCACGTGGATTTTGTTCATATATAATCTAAAATCTTCATTCACCATGTGGTATAAAGCAGCTAATGTTTCGAACTTAAGTGATTCAATTCAGCTAATAAGGGTTGATAATCTCCTTGAGTTGGTTGGTCCGGACATAAAGGTCTTTTTTAAAAACCATAAAGTGAAAACTGCTATAGAGATACCTAACCGATCATTAATCGATTGGTCTCTTAACATTTCTTCCCATATATATATATATATATATATATATATATATATATATATATATATATATATATATATATATATATATATATATATATATATGTAATACATAAGCAAGTCGGCCGTCTCCCACCGAGGCAAAGTGACCAAAAAGAAAGAAAATCCCGAAAAAGAAAATACTTTCATCATTCAACACTTTCACCTCACTCACATATAATCACTGTATTTGCAGAGGTGCTCAGAATACAACAGTTTAGAAGCATATACGTATAAAGATACACAACATATCCCTCCAAACTGCCAATATCCCGAACCCCTCCTTTACAGTGCAGGCATTGTACTTCCCATTTCCAGGACTCAAGAACGGCTATATAAAAATAACCGGTTTCCCTGAATCCTTTAACCAAATATTACCCTGCTCACACTCCAACAGATCGTCAGGTCCCAAATACCATTCGTCTCCATTCACTCCTATCGAACACGCTCACGCACGCCTGCTGGAAGTCCAAGCCCCTCGCCCACAAAACCTCCCTTACCCCTTCCTTCCAACCTTTTCGAGGACGACCCCTACCCCGCCTTCCTTCCCCTACAGATTTAAATGCTCTCCATGTCATTCTACTGTGATCCATTCTCTCTAAATGATCAAACCACCTCAACAACCCCTTTTCAGCCCTCTGACTAATACTTTTATTAAGTCCACACCTCCTAATTTCCACACTCCGAATTTTCTGCATATTATTTACACCACACACACACATACACACACACACACACACACACACACACACACACACACACACACACACACACACACACACACACACACACACACACACACACACACACATATATATATATATATATATATATATGTCGTGCCGAATAGGCAGAACTTGCGATCTTGGCTTAAATAGCAACGCTCATCTTGCCATATAGGACAAGTGAAAATTTGTGTATGCAATAATTTCGCCAAAATCATTCTGAACCTAACGAAAAAAAATATATTTCACTGTGTTTGTTTAGTATTAAATTATTGTAAACAAATCTAAAATATATATAGTTGGGTTAGGCTAAAATAAATTGTTCTTGTTATAATAAGGTTAGGTAAGTTTTCTAAGATCCTTTTGGTGCTAAATTAAAAAAATTTACATTAACATTAATGAAAAAAATGTATCTTTAAACGTATAAGAGACAATTTTCGAAAGAACTTAATTTTAAATGAGTTCTTGCTAATTGACCAGCTCTACATATTCGGCACGATATATATATATACATATATATATATACATATATATATATACATATATATATATATATATATACATATATATATATATATATGTATATATATATATGTATATATATATATGTATATATATATGTATATATATATGTATATATATATATATATATATATATATATATATATATATATATATGTGTGTGTGTGTGTGTGTGTGTGTGTGTGTGTGTGTGTGTGTGTGTGGGTGTTTGTGTGTGTGTGTGAGTGTGTCTGCGTGTGTGTGTGTGTGTGTAGATGCACGACAAGGCACGCGGGGGGGGGGGGAATCTTTAGCTCAAGTACTTTCACGCTGTCCATTGCGTCATCAGGAGCTGTGCAATGCTGCGAGGCAGCAACCATTGCATGGAGAGAGGTCTCAGAGTAGCGTAGGTGTCACCGGCCACGGTTTACTTTAGACTGTGGTTAGTGAAAGACTGATTAAAAACACATCCTCCAACAAAGTTGGTGGGGTTTACAAGGTCCCATGCACTCAGTGTCCTCTCTTATGTATAGGTCAAACAGGTAAATTTCTGGAAAACCAGAATTGCCTAGCATAAATACTCAGTCAGGACAGGGCAGGAGTCGAACGCTATCTTTAACCACGTTAGTGCACGCAATCACCCTCCGGGGTGGGCTGCTGCCAAGATTATAGTACCAAATAATTCTGTCATGGAAAGAAACATAATTGAATCTTCCTTCTTCAAACATGAAATGAATACAGTATACAACTCAAATTATGGATTATACAAGCTCGATAATTATTTAGTAGAGTCCATTGTACACAATCTTAAAGATCAGTGCTACATTGGTGACGCCCGACCAGTGTCTACGCACCAAACCTTCAAACTACGTCAGTTTTGATGGTTATATAACGCTTGTAGCTGTTAATGTACCATACAGTTAATTGCACACAAAATTACGAGATAACGTAAGGGGAGGTTAAAGGGTATTAGTATAATTTAGATCATAGATACATTATCAGATAGGCATAGAATATCCCCATGTATGGCATATTAACCGACACAGAGAATAATAGTAGACATTATTTAGGAAGAGATACTTCTGAGTACATGGGTAGAACATTCCAGTACCTCAGAGTAGGACATTTAAGCTGACAAAGAGCACATTGGATCATTTCTTTCATTATTTGAAAAGGTCGCACATAATATTAGCTATCCATGTCCACAGTATCTAACGAGAAACTTATTTTCTCAAAAAACATGACCTGTTATAAACGATTAGAAAATGCTTAAGACTGGATTTTTATATCTTATAATTTCATATTGACATCTCAGAAACCCTCCTACCCCATATGGGGAGTAAGAGGGATGATGGTAGGGTGGTGTTGGCACTCTGCTTTGGTTGCTACCTTGCAACATTGCACAGCTCCTGATGATGCAATGGAAAGTGTGAAAGTACTTGAGCTAAAGGTTCCCCCCCATCCCCGTGGCTTGTCCTGCATAGTTAAGATCGCCCGTCTGCGATTGTTTGCAGATATATTTATATATATATATATATATATATATATATATATATATATATATATATATATATATATATATATATATATATATATATATATATATATATATATATGTATATATATATATGTATATACATATATATATATATATATATATATATATATATATATATATATATATATATATATATATATATATATATATATATATATATATATATATATATATATATGTATATATATATATATATATATATATATATATATATATATATATATATATATATATATATATATATATATATATATATATATATATATATATATATATATATATATATATAGGGAGGTACCACCTCTAGAACTGTAATAGGGACCCTCATCCTCAGAGAAAAGAATAAACTTGCTTCAGGGAAAACTCAAGATTCTTCCTGAAGCTGTTTGAGAATTTTCTCCTACCACCCCCTATATTTTATATATATTTTATTTAAAGACAAAATACATTGACAAAACATTCACAAAAAACACGATAGAAAGTAAAACAACATAGGTGACTCAGCGCTACATCTCGAATACTTCGTCCAGCTCCCCGGCGGTGGGCCGCATGCCCAGAATGCTGCAGGCATTTCCTCTCTGGATTGCAACACTGAGTCTCTGAAAGAGGAAGCTGGTCGCCCTGTGGTCCTTGGTTTCTATGATGAGCTTTTCACCCAGCTCTATTAGGAACTTTAGAGCACACTTGCCCCATGCTCCAAGGGTCTCCGACCCTATTGGGATGAAGTTATAGCAAGGGGGAAGGTCTTCATATTTGCGGATCTTCTGGGTCTCCCTGTGGCTGGCAGCTCCACCCCCTTCCACTACGGAGTATGACAAGTAGGTGTCTGCCAATGTGGCGGCACACGTGTAGTCCCAGGCAATCTGCTTTCCATCCTTCCAAGGTAGCATAGTGGCTCCATCAGGACGCTTTTGACTTCCATCAGACCTCTGTACTTGGGGTTCCAGTTGAGCTGGGCAACGGGCTGTGGCGAGGCTTCTCTTTATGATGTCATTGACCTCCTCATGCCTGGCATACTTCCCTTCTGCTGTGTGACACACGAGACCATGAAGTGCGAATTGATCAGCATGGCTTGCTTCTACAGTGTTTTAAAAGCTGAGGTTGGAGAGTTGAAGGAGGAGGTCTTGCTTCTCCAGGAGGAGATTAGGAGTCTGAAGGTCCACCTCAATGGGCCTGGGAGAGAGTGTGAGGTGGTTGGAGATGTGGGGAATGAGGCTTCTAGCAGTGAGGTGCAGTCTGTCTCTCACTGTGAGGAGGCTGTAGGTGGGGTGGTAGCAACGGCTACCAGCAGTGAGGTGCAGCCCAGCACCTGCTACAAGTGGCGAGTTGTTCACAGTAATGGGAGGCGCATCAGAGTAAGGAAAGTTAAGAGTGCAGATCTGAAGGTAGGAAATCGCTTCTCTGTTCTCCAGGATGAATGTACTTCAGTGGCCAGTGAAGGTAAGGGTACTACTGCCCCTGCTAATGAAGGTAAGCGCATTCTTGTGGTTGGTGACTCTCAGGTAAGATATGTTGATCGTGCTTTTTGTAATAGGAATAAGAAGATGAGAGATAGAGTGTGCTTCCCTGGAGCTGGTGTTGGGGACATTGTCAACAGACTGGATAATATCATGTCAGGTAATGGGAACAAGCCCATTATCTGTCTCAGTGCTGGTGGAAATGATATTGGGAAGGGTAGGAGAGAAGAGCTGCTAGATAAGTACAGGTCAGCTATAGATTTCATTAAGTCTAA
Source organism: Cherax quadricarinatus (assembly GCF_038502225.1). Lineage (NCBI taxonomy): Eukaryota > Metazoa > Arthropoda > Malacostraca > Decapoda > Parastacidae > Cherax > Cherax quadricarinatus. The sequence continues at coordinate 20,790 of NW_027195376.1, forward strand.
GGGAGGGATCCCAATCATATGTAGCATCTTGCCTAGAAGGGGAGTAGGAAATGAATGGTTGTCTAGGGCAATTGGTGTAAATTGCTGGCTAGACAGATACTGCAAGGAACTTGCAATCCCATTCATTGACAACTGGAACAACTTTTATGGCAAACATGATATGTATGCAAGGGATGGGGTTCATCTCTCTGGGGCAGGGGTGGTAGCACTTGCAGACTCGATTGAGAAGGCCATTGGTGAAATGCCTATGATTTTAAACTGATGGAAGATAGAGGTATGGGTGTGTGTGGGAAACAAGCAGGTTGCAACACTAGGGTTGGAAACAGTAAATGTATAAAAGGCATTCAGCATGAAGTTATAAATAAAGACAATAGAACAGGTCAGCAAACAAAGGGGGACAGCAGAGGGCAGCAAGGGACTAGCTCCCTTAAGGTTTACTATACTAATAGCAGGAGTGTTAGAAATAAGATAGATGAGCTAAGATTAATTGCAAGTGCAGGAAACATAGATATTATTGCTATAACAGAGACCTGGCTCAATCTGAAAGATAGAGAGATGCCCTCTGAATGTCACATACAAGGCTATAAATTATTCCACACTGACAGGGTCAACAGGAAAGGTGGTGGAGTAGCGATGTATGTCAGGGACAATTTAAATTGTTGTGTTAGACAAGATATTAAATTAGAAGCGTCAGCCACTGAATCTGTTTGGTTACAGCTTCTCGAGGGCCGAGAAAAACTAATTTTGGGTGTGATTTACAGGGCCCCAAATCTTGATAGGGAGTGCAGTAAACTTCTATGGGACGAAATTCGTAAGGCATCTACATACGAAAATGTTGTGCTAATGGGAGATTTCAACTATAGACAGATTGACTGGAGCAATTTGACAGGAAATTTAGAGTCGGGTGACTTTCTTGATACGATCCAGGATTGTTTTTTAAAACAGTTTGTGACAGAGCCAACTAGGGGAAATAACCTCCTTGACTTGGTTCTTGCCAGTAGGGAAACACTAATTAATAATCTTGAGGTTAATGATGAGCTTGGGGAGAGTGATCACAAATCACTCAGTTTTAACATATCATGGAATTCCCCTAATAATGGCAATCAAGTCTCCGTCCCTGACTTTCGCTTGGCTGATTTCATAGGACTGAAAAATTACTTAGGTGGGCTGAACTGGAATGACCTGACTAGGGGTCAGGTAGGTGGTGATGGTTGCCGATATGATGCTTTCCAGGGCATAGTTCTAGCTGCTCAGTCAAATTATGTTCCAAATAGGGAAATCAGATCAAACAAAAATGATCCTAAATGGATGAACAATAGATTAAAATATCTGATTGGTCAAAAGAGAGGCATATATAGGCAAATCAAAAGAGGAGAGGGGCAATTAAGAAATCGATATATTCAGTTAAAGAGAGAAATAAAAAAGGGAATTAGAAAAGCAAATAGAGATTATGAGGTTAAAGTTGCAAGAGAATCGAAGACTAACCCAAAAGGATTCTTTCAGGTATACAGAAGTAAGATCAGGGACAAGATAGGCCCACTCAAAAGTTCCTCGGGTCAGCTCACTGACAGTGATAAGGAAATGTGTAGAATTTTTAACACATACTTCCTCTCAGTTTTTACACAGGAGGATACCAGCGATATTCCAGTAATGATAAATTATGTAGAACAGGACGATAATAAACTGTGCACTATTAGGGTCACAAGTGACATGGTCCTTAGGCAAATAGATAAATTAAAACCTAACAAATCCCCAGGCCCTGATGAACTGTATGCAAGGGTTCTAAAGGAATGTAAAGAGGAGCTTAGCACACCTTTGGCTAATCTTTTCAACATATCACTACAAACTGGCATGGTGCCAGATAAGTGGAAAATGGCAAATGTGATACCTATTTTCAAAACAGGTGACAGGTCCTTAGCTTCGAACTATAGACCAATAAGCCTAACCTCCATAGTGGGAAAATTTATGGAATCAATAATTGCCGAGGCAGTTCGTAGCCACCTTGAAAAGCATAAATTAATCAACGAATCTCAGCATGGTTTTACAAAGGGGCGTTCCTGCCTTACGAATTTATTAACTTTTTTCACTAAGGTATTTGAGGAGGTAGATCATGGTAATGAATATGATATTGTGTATATGGACTTCAGTAAGGCTTTTGACAGGGTCCCACATCAGAGACTATTGAGGAAAATTAAAGCACATGGAATAGGAGGAGAAATTTTTTCCTGGATAGAGGCATGGTTGACAAATAGGCAGCAGAGAGTTTGCATAAATGGGGAGAAATCAGAGTGGGGAAGCGTCACGAGCGGTGTTCCACAGGGGTCAGTGTTGGGCCCCCTGCTGTTCACAATCTACATAAACGACATAGATGAGGGCATAAAGAGCGACATCGGCAAGTTTGCCGATGACACCAAAATAGGCCGTCGAATTCATTCTGACGAGGACATTCGAGCACTCCAGGAAGATTTGAATAGACTGATGCAGTGGTCGGAGAAGTGGCAGATGCAGTTTAATATAGACAAATGCAAAGTTCTAAATGTTGGACAGGACAATAACCATGCCACATATAAACTAAATAATGTAGATCTTAATATTACGGATTGCGAAAAAGATTTAGGAGTTCTGGTTAGCAGTAATCTGAAACCAAGACAACAGTGCATAAGTGTTCGCAATAAAGCTAATAGAATCCTTGGCTTCATATCAAGAAGCATAAATAATAGGAGTCCTCAGGTTGTTCTTCAACTCTATACATCCTTGGTTAGGCCTCATTTAGATTATGCTGCACAGTTTTGGTCACCGTATTACAGAATGGATATAAATTCTCTGGAAAATGTACAAAGGAGGATGACAAAGATGATCCCATGTATCAGAAACCTTCCCTATGAGGATAGACTAAGGGCCCTGAAACTGCACTCTCTAGAAAGACGTAGAATTAGGGGGGATATGATTGAGGTTTATAAGTGGAAGACAGGAATAAATAAAGGGGATGTAAATAGTGTGCTGAAAATATCTAGCCTAGACAGGACTCGCAGCAATGGTTTTAAGTTGGAAAAATTCAGATTCAGGAGGGATATAGGAAAGTACTGGTTTGGTAATAGAGTTGTGGATGAGTGGAACAAACTCCCAAGTACCGTTATAGAGGCCAGAACGTTGTGTAGCTTTAAAAATAGGTTGGATAAATACATGAGTAGATGTGGGTGGGTGTGAGTTGGACCTGATAGCTTGTGCTAACAGGTCGGTTGCCGTGTTCCTCCCTTAAGTCAATGTGACCTGACCTGACTAGGTTGGGTGCATTGGCTTAAGCCGGTAGGGACTTGGACCTGCCTCGCATGGGCCAGTAGGCCTTCTGCAGTGTTCCTTCGTTCTTATGTTCTTATGTTCTTATGTTCTTATGTTCGGTGAGGATGGGGGCGGCTAGGCGAGGAGCAACACCAATCCGAATGGCCTGTGGGTCGAGACGGGTGCCCAGGGAGGAATTGGGAACAGCTAACAGGAATTCTCCTGAGTGTGGTGCCTTCACTGCCAGGAGACGAGCTTTGTCCTTTCCTGAGGCACTGGAGAGCATTGTGTTGGCGATTTTATATATATATATATATATATATATATATATATATATATATATATATATATATATATATATATATATATATATATATATATATATATTTATATATTTATATATATATATATATATATATATATATATATATATATATATATATATATATATATATATATATAAATATACATATATAGATATATAAATATAAATATAAATATATATATATATATATATATATATATATATATATATAAATGGGAATATTTTATTACATAATATGGCACAGAAGATTTAAGAGATACATTGTTGATATAAAGGTGGCATATACGGTACATGTTGTTACGTGTGTATCACCGATTATAAGGCGAAAATCTCATCCAGCTCCTCAGAGCTGGGGCGTGTGCCCAAAATGCAGCATGCATTACCCCTTTGAACAGCCGCACTGAGCCGCTGGAACAGAAAACTAGCTGCCCTGGGATCCCTAGTTACCCTGATGAGTCTTTTTCCCAACTCCTTAAGGAAATTAGATGCACTCTTTCCCCATGAGCCAAGGGTCTCTGAGCCTATGGGAACAAACATATAATGATGGGCAAGTTCTCCATATTTTCTAGACTTTTGGGACTCCCTAAAGCTGGCAGCTGCCCCTCCTTCCTCCCTGGTGTATTGGAGATAGGTATCAGCCAAGGTAGATGCACATGTATAGTCCCACACCACCTGCTTCCCATCTGCCCAGGCTTGAAGGGTGATACCATCTGGACGCTTCTGGCTGCCATCAGATCTGCATAGTTGGGGTGGCTCCCTTACTGCTGGGCATCCAGCTGTTGTGAGGCTCCTCTTGATAATGTTATTAACCTCCTCATGTCTTGCAATCTTTCCCTCGGATTTACGGCACACAAGACCATGGTACCCGAATCGGTCTGCTGCTTCACTGCCACAAATACACCTGTGTTCGGCGAGAATAGGGGCGGCAAGTCGAAGGGCAACACCGATGCGGATGGTCTGTGGGTCGAGGCGTGTGCCAAGGCTGGAGTTGGGAACAGCCAACAGAAAGTCCCCAGCATGAGGGGCTCTCACTGCCAGGAGGCGGGCTCTATCCTTCCCTGACACACTCTGAAGCATCGTTGAGGCTATATTTTCCACTATTGGACCATCCCAGTGCGATTGTTTGTAGTTGTTGGGGGGAGCAGGTCTGGTTTCATATATATATATATATATATATATATATATATATATATATATATATATATATATATATATATATGTATATATATATATATATATATATATTATTTTTTTTTTTATTATCACACTGGCCGATTCCCACCAAGGCAGGGTGGCCCGAAAAAGAAAAACTTTCACCATCATTCACTCCATCACTGTCTTGCCAGAAGGGTGCTCTACACTACAGTTTTTAAACTGCAACATTAACACCCCTCCTTCAGAGTGCAGGCACTGTACCTCCCATCTCCAGGACTCAAGTCCGGCCTGCCGGTTTCCCTGAATCCCTTCATAAATGTTACTTTGCTCACACTCCAACAGCACGTCAAGTATTAAAAACCATTTGTCTCCATTCACTCCTATCAAACACGCAGGCATGCGTGAGCGTGTTTGATAGGAGTGAATGGAGACAAATGGTTTTTAATACTTGACGTGCTGTTGGAGTGTGAGCAAAGTAACATTTATGAAGGGATTCAGGGAAACCGGCAGGCCGGACTTGAGTCCTGGAGATGGGAAGTACAGTGCCTGCACTCTGAAGGAGGGGTGTTAATGTTGCAGTTTAAAAACTGTAGTGTAGAGCACCCTTCTGGCAAGACAGTGATGGAGTGAATGATGGTGAAAGTTTTTCTTTTTCGGGCCACCCTGCCTTGGTGGGAATCGGCCAGTGTTATAATAAAAAAAAATAATATATATATATATATATATATATATATATATATATATATATATATATATATATATATATATATATATATATATATATTTATATTTATATATATATATATATATATATATATATATATATATATATATATATATATATATATATATATATATATATATATATATATATATATATATATATATAGAAATATAAGGAGGTACCACCTCTAGAACTACCCTAGGGACCCTCATCCTCAGAGAAAAGAATAAACTTGCTTCAGGGAAAACTCAAGGTTCTCCCTGAAGCTGTTTGAGAATTTTCTCCTACCACCCCCTATATTTCAAGTATGTTTTATTTAAAGACAAAATACATTGGCCAAACATTCACAAAAATACAATAGAAAGTAAAACAACATAGGTAACTCAGAACTACATCTCGAATACTTCGTCCAGCTCCCCGGCGGTGGGCCGTGTGACGAGAATGCTGCTGGCATTTCCTCTCTGGATCGCAATACTGAGTCTCTGAAAGAGGAAGCTGGTCGCCCTGTGGTCCTTGATTTCTATGATGAGCTTTTCACCCAGCTCTTTGAGGAACTTTAGAGCGCACTTGCCCCATGCTCCAAGGGTCTCCGACCCTATTTGAATGAAGTTATTGGAAGGGGGAAGGTCTTCATATTTTCCGATCTTCTGGGTCTCCCTGTGGCTGGCAGCTCCACCTCCTTCCACTACGGAGTATGGCAAGTAGGTGTCTGCCAATGTGGCGGCACAGGTGTAGTCCCAGGCAATCTGCTCTCCATCCTGCCAGGGTAGCATAGTGGCTCCATCAGGATGCGTTTGACTTCCATCAGACCTCTGTACTTGGGGTTCCAGTTGAGCTGGGCAACGGGCTGTGGCGAGGCTTCTCTTTATGATGTCATTGACCTCCTCATGTCTGGCATACTTCCCTTCTGCTGTGTGACACACTAGACCATGAAGTGCGAATTGATCAGCTGTCGCCCTGCCGCAAATACACCTATGTTCGGTGAGGATGGGGGCGGCTAGGCGAGGAGCAACACCAATCCGAATGGCCTGTGGGTCGAGACGGGTGCCCAGGGAGGAACTGGGAACAGCTAACAGGAAATCTCCTGAGTGTTGTGCCTTCACTGCCAGGAGACGAGCTTTGTCCTTTCCTGAAGCATTGGAGAGCATTGTGTTGGCGATTTTTTCCATGATCGGTTTGTCCCAGTGGGACTGTTTGTGCTCTTTGAGAGGAGCTGGTCTACTGGAGGAGTCTGTAAGGGTGTCCCACCGAATCGCTGCTTCAGTAAAGCAACATGCGTTGCTTTACGCACCCCTATACCTTCCAGTCGCACTGGGAGGGTTCCCTGATCCCATTGCTGATCCTCTAGTGACAGGTTCAGTGCCTTCTTTAAAGTTGATCTCAGGTGTGCGTCATATTCATCGAGTGTTGGGTTGTCAAAAGAGGGTACACACCTCAGGAAGTAAGTGAGTTTTGGCATAGTAAGGCACCTTGTGAGGAGATACAGAGCATCATGGGCATCAAGCTTGCTTATTCTCTCCTCCATTCTCATCAGGTCATTCAATTTGTCCCTGATGACAGTGTCGATGGCCTGGTGACCCAGCGGTGCTCCCAAGAGGGTGCTGTTGGACGGAGTGGTAGCAGAGATTTCTGGGAGGATTCTTAGCACAGCATTGATTATTTCCTGGTTCACTGTGATGATTTCACACTTGGAAGGATTGAGGATGAGTCCCAAGTCTTCTCCCTGTGTTTTCACCAGTTGTAGGTCCCCCACGAGGGACTCTTCAGTACCTGCCAGAGTGCCGTCATCCAGGTACCAGATATTGAGCTCACTGCGTAGGCTGGAAGTTAGTTCTCTTACTGCCAAGCAGAAGAGAAGTGGAGCGAGTGGGTCATCCTGCTGAACACCATCTGATGATTGAATTTCATGTTCTCCAAACAAAAGAATTGAGGGTTTGCTGTAGCCGGCTGAAATGAAGGGAAAAAGACTGTGGAACTGATCCCGAACAGCTGGCAAGACAGCATCTCTCTTCACCATATTAAAGGCATTTCTAAAATCAAGTTTGACTATGGTCTTGTCTTCTGGTAGGTCCCTGATGTAGGCCCTTGCGGCATGAGCTGCGGCTTCACTGCCTTGAGAGACCCCAAAGCCCAGTTGGTGTGGCTGGAGTAAAGTGGTTGCTTCTAGGCGAATGTTTCTTACTGCTGCTATGGCAACGAGACGGCGAAGAGTGTTTCAATCCGCAATGGGTCTGATTCCCCCATCCCTCTTCTTCAAAGCACATAGTGAGGCTCCAAAAAAGAAAGGTTTAATTTCTTCTGGGATTCGCCCAGTCAGGCAATTGTTGACGAAAGTTGTTAACTCGGTGAGAAGAATTGATGCAGATTCACCGAGTACTGGATTTACCATCTCTTTGAGGTGCTGAGGTCGAATTCCAGTGTAACCTTTTGCAGATCCTGCTGGAAATGACACGATCGCCCTATAGACTTCCGATTCTTGCAGAATTAATTGTTCAGTGATGGGGTCTTCCTCAGGGTTGTCGTTCATGGCTATGGTGTCCCTGGTTGGATGCTTGTCTCTTAGTGCTTTGGCCGTGGTCTCATTCTTGGGGGCTACAGTGTCGTCACTTGTAATTATTCTTATTCCTCTCACTGTGTTACCTTTTTCGATTTTTTTTGCTAACCTGAGCGCAGATTTTTCTCGTTTTCAGTGGGACTTTTCTTGGGTCTACCTCTTTGATATATATATATATATATATATATATATATATATATATATATATATATATATATATATATATATATATATATATATATATATATATATATATATATATATATATATATATATATATATATATATATATATATGTGTGTGTGTGTGTGTGTGTGTCTGTGTGAGTGTGTATGTATAAATGCAGGACAAGGCACGCGGGGGGGGGAATAATCTTTAGCTCAAGTACTTTTACACTTTCCATTGCGCCATCAGGAGCTGTGCAATGCTGCAAGGCATCAACCATAGCAGCAACCATATATATATATATATATATATATATATATATATATATATATATATATATATATATATATATATATATATATATATATATATATATATATATATATATATATATATATATATATATATATATATTTAAACAAGTCGGCCGTCGCCCACCGAGGCAGGGTGACCCAAAAAATAAAGAAAATCCCCAAAAAGAAAATACTTTCATCATCATTCAACACTTTCACCACACTCACACATTATCTCTGCTTTTGCAGAGGTGCTCAGAATACAACAGCTTAGAAGCATATACGTATAGATACACAACATATCCCTCCAAACTGCTAATATCCCAAACCCCTCCTTTAAAGTGCAGGCATTGTACTTCCCATTTCCAGGACTCAAGTCCGACTATATGAAAATAACCGGTTTCCCTGAATCCCTTCACTAAATATTACCCTGCTCACACTCCAACAGATCGTCAGGTCCCAAGTATCATTCATCTCCATTCACTCCTATCTATCACGCTCATATATATATATATATATATATATATATATATATATATATATATATATATATATATATATATATATATATATATATATATATGCAACTACAGAGGTATGGAAGGTAGCAAATGTAGTCCCAGTTTTTAAGAAAAGAGTCAGACTCGAGGCATTAAGCTACAGACCAGAGTTGCTGACGTGTATATTTTGCAGAATCAGGGAGAATATTATCAGGAGGAGAGTGGTGAAGCACCTAGAAAGGAACAAGCTTTTAAACGGCAACCAGCACGGTTTCAGGTAAGGGAAATCCTGTGTCAAAATCCTACAGTAGTTTCATGAAAAGGAAAGTCAGACACGACCAAGAAGTATGTGAGGAACTCCCCATGTGATTTAAAGACTCATTTACAGTGGAAACAGAAAAAAAAACTCCGGTAAATCAGAATAGGGTGGAACATCAACAAGGGATATACCAACAATTGCTGAATGAAATGCACAGAACCGAGGAGGAGGTGAAGCTGCTACGTGAACGTGATACCTCAAAGGCGGTGGGACCGGACAATACCTCTCCATGTCTTCTTAGAGAAGGAACAGAGACGCTGTGTGTGCCACTAACAACAATCTTCAGCACATCCAGAGAAACTGGGCTACTAACTGAAGTATGAAATCCCAATTTTTAAGAAACGTGATAGACACGAGTCATTAAACTACAGACCATCGTCACTGACGTGTATATAATGCAAAGTCATGAAGAAGATTGTCAGGAGGAGTGTGGTGGAGCACCTAGAAAAGAACAAGCTTATAAATGACAACCAGCACGGTTTCAGAGAAGGGAAATTCTGTCTCACAAACCTACTGGAGTTTTATGACAATGTAAAGTAAGTAAGACATGAGAGAGAGGGGTGGGAAGATTGTATTTTCTTGGATTGCAAGAAGGCTTTCGAGAGAGGTCCTCACAAGAAGTTAGTGCAAAAGCTAGAGGATCAGGCACGCATAAGAGGAAAGGCACAGCAATGGATCAGAGAATACCTGACAGGAGGCAACAACGAGTCATAGTACATAACGAGGTGTCAGAGTGGGCCCTTGTGATGAGCGGGGTTCCACAGGGGTCAGTCCTAGGACCAGTGCTATTTTTGGTATACGTGAATGACATGATGGAAGAGATAGACTCGGAAGTGTCCCTGTTTGTAGATGATGTGAAGCTTATGAGGAGAATGAAATCGGACGAGAATCAGGCATTACTATGAAGAGACCTGGACAGGCAGGAAGCCTGGTCCTGCAACTGGCTCCTTGAATTTAACCCCGCCACATGAAGATCGGGGAAGAACAAAGAATACCGCAGACAGAGTATAGGGTAGGTGGCCGAAGACTGCAAACCTCACTCAAGGAAAATTATCTTGAGGTGAGTATGTATTATACTGATCTCCTGAGGCGCACATCAACCAGATAATTGCTGCAGCATATGGGCGCCTGGCAAACCTAAGATTAGCGTTCCGATACCTGAGCAAGGAATCGTTCAAGATTCTGTACACCGTCAGCATTAGGCCCATACTGGAGTATGCAGCACCAGTTTGGAACCCACACCGGATCAAGCACGTCAAAAAATTAAAGAGTGATGGTTTGCAGCAAGTCTAGTCCTAGAGCTAAGGGGAATGTCCTACGAAGAAAGGTTAAGAGAAATCGGCCTGACCACTCTGGAGAACAAGAGGGTTAGGGGAGACATGATAACGACATATGAAATACTGCGAGGAACTGAAAAGGTGGACAAAGACAGGATGTTCCAGAGATGGGACAAAGAAACCAGGGGTCACAATTGAAGTTGAAGGCTCAGATGAATCAAAGTTATGTTAGGAAGTATTTCGTCAGTCATAGAGTTTTCAGGAAGTGGAATAGTCTGGAAAGTAACGAAGTGGAGGCAGGAACTGTACATAGTTTTAAGACGAGGTTTGATAAAGCACTTGGAGCAGGGAGAGAGTGACCTAGTAGCCATCAGTGAAGAGGCGAGGCCAGGAGCTATGAATTGACCCCTGCAACCACAAATAGGTGAGTAGACACACACACACATACACACACATACTTACACACACATACTCACACACACACGCAAATACAACCTCCCTCAGAACTGCGACATCTCCAAAGTAACCAAATAATCCAACCCAAAACCCCACACACTGTATCTACTCTCCCCACCCCCATCATCACAGACTCCACCCCCACAGCAACCCCCAATAGTTCCTCTCCAGGTGTTCCGCTCCCCTAACCCTAACGTTCTCTCCAGACCACAGTTTTAGAAAGAAGTTGAAGGTTTGGTATACGAACGCGGACAGAATAACAAATAAATGTGAGGAGTGGCATGAAAGAATCATTGAGACGTCCTGTGTCATGCAGAGAATATGTTACAATTTATTCGGGGTATGTCATACTCCTATATGGGTTGCCTCCCAACCAGTGAACTGGTGCTAAGGGTTTAAACATCAGTAGGGTACCTGACATTAAATTAGTACCTTGGGCTAACCCACCAAAGCTGAAGCAACATGATTCACTTGTGGTAAGCATTCACAGACTTGCCTAGCTGCTGGTTGAGCACGGTGTACACTCTTTGGCTTCCGCTTTGCCATCTGTCACCGTGTTGTGCACTTACTATTCTATCTGTACATATTGTACATAGTGTACATACTTGCATATTTTATCTGGTGAAGGCAAATGTCTCCACATTCCCATTACGACCAGGTCTCACAGGCCATTCTTTACCTGTGTTCGTAATATGTCGCCAGACATCATAGCACTCACAGAAACGAAACTCACCAGGATGATAACAGATGCAATCTTTCCATCCGGATATTAGTTCCTGAGTAAAGATAGAGAAAGCAGAGGGGAAGGAGGAGTTGCACTGCTCTTTAAAACCTGGTGGTGATTTGAGGAAAGAGAATGAATAGACGGAATGGGCGAAAGGGATTACATAGTAGGAACAATTCATTCTGGGACCCTAAGGTGGTAATTGCAGTGATGTACAACCCGCTACAGAACTGCAGGAGGCCAAGAGAATAATATGAAAAGAGCAGCAGAGCAATGGTGGACACACTAGCTGAGGTGAGAGAAGAGCTCACATGGGCAGAACAAAGTTACTAGTTATGGGTGAATTCCGTCACAAGGAGATTGATTGAGAAAACCCGGAGCCACATGGGGGTCCCAAAACAGGGAGAGCCTAACTGATGCATGTGGTACTGGAAAACCTTATTCATCAACATGTTAGGGACACTACCAGAGAGACAGAGAGTTGAGCTGTTAGGACATCAAGGACATCACATACGAAAGGCCACTGAGCTAGTCATCACATGTTTCTGAGATTTGAATACATGCTAGAGTTACAAGTGGAGATTTAATAGGAATAGGATGGTAGAAGCCAAACTGCTGAAGAGGGGACTACACAGGTGTGACGAACTTACTGCATGTGGTTCAGTGGGAAAGAGAAGGGGTAGGAAAATCAGTTAAAGAAATGATGGACTACATGACAACAAAATGCAAGGAGGAAGAGGAGAGGTTTGTTCCCAAGGGCAACAGAAATAATGTGAAGACCAAAACTAGTCCTTGGTTCACCCAAAGAAGTAGGGAAGCAAAAACTAAATGCACTAGAATAGTGAAAAAGTACAGAAGACAAGGGACGCCGGGAAATAAAGGGAGTAGCCGAAGAGCTAGAAAAGATTATGTAGAGATAAGGAGGGAGGCCCAGCGACTAAAAGAAAACGACATAGCATCGAGAGTCAAATCTGACCAGATGTTGTATGGCTACATCAGGAGGAAGATAACAGTCAAGGACAAGGTAAACAGGTTGAGGAAGGAAGGTGGGGAGCTCCCGAGAAACGACCAAGAAGTATGTAAGGAGCTCCTCACGAGATTTAAAGAAATATTTACAGTGGAGACAGAACAAATCCCTGGAAATCAGAATAGTGGGATTCACCAACAAGGGATATAGCAACAAGTGCTGAACGAAATACACACCCGAGGAGGGGGTGAAGAAGTTTCTACGTCAAAGTGATACCTCAAAGGCGGTGGGACAGGACAACACCTCTCCATGGGTCCTTAGAGATGGAACAGAGACAGTATGTGTGCCACTAACAACAATTTTCAATACATTCATTGAAATTGGGCAACTAAATGAGGTATGTATTTTCGAATCTAATCGAATCGAATCGAATCGAATAAGACGACGAGAGCTGTCGTGAGATGGGAAGGAAGAAGGATAAGGAAGGATGGAAATAAATGGAAAAGGATGGGAAGGAGGGGAAGAGGAGGAACTAAGGCAAGTGGCCCAACCACTTTGCCACAAGTGGTACCGAAGTACTGGAGACGTAGATGGAGAGGCTTGAATGATGTCGTTACTTGGCTCATTAGGAGAGGATGACGAAGGCAGCGGTAGGAGCTGGGAGTGTCAGAAGGCAGCAAGAAGGATGAGTTGGTTATTGTCTTGAACCGTTTTTCAGTGCATTGAATTTTGTTCGAGAGATTAGTAGCACACGTATGGGAGAGCTGTAGTAGAGTTTGTTGGTTTGGAGTTGGTGGAATATGTGGTTGAAGGTAGGGTATGGTATTTCTTCACTTTGGTACGTTGCAGTGTTGTCTTGGAGACGTTGGATGAGTTCTAGGCTAGTCATTCGTGTGGGGTATTGCGTCGTGGTGTAGAATGTGAGTCCTTCGTGTTTAACCCATGGTGTTGCAGGTAATCGACGTGAGCGAGGTGGAGAAGGCGGTGGTGGAGTTGAGGAAGGTGGTGTTGATTCGTTGTCAACTTCAGATGACGAATTAGAAGATGTTTCTGGTGGCAAGGCTTCTGATTGGTTGGATTCAGTGAGGAGTGGTGGCGGTGGAGGCTTCTCATTGGACGTTGTTAGAGTGACGTCACTAGTTGGTGGTGTTGATGGACCTTCTGCAGCAGAGGTGGTTATTAATTAAGTCCTTGGTGAATTTAAGAATTTCTTCAGGTGGAGATGCTGGAAATATAAATGATGACATATTATTATTATTTTAATGAGGTATGGAAGACGGCAAATGTAGTCCCACTTTTTAAAAATCGAGACAGACACGAGGCATTAATATGCAAAGTCATGGAGAAGATTTTCAGGAGGAGACTGGTTGAGTACGTAGAAAGGAACATGCTTATAAATGACAACCACTACGGTTTCAGGGAAGGGAAAACCTTTGTCATAAACCTACTGGACACAAGAGAGAGGGGTGGATAAATTGCTTTATCTTGGACTGGAAGAAGATCTTTGACACATTTCCTCATAAGAAATTAGTGCAAAAGCTAGAGGATCAGGCACACATAACAGGAAAGACACTGCAATGGATCAGAGAATACCTGACAAGGAGGCAACGACGAGTCATGGTACGAGGCGAGGTGTCAGGGTGGGCTCCTGTGACGAGCGGGGTTCCACAGGGGTCAGTCCTAGGACCAGTGCTGTTTTTGGTTTATATTTGAATGACATGACTGAAGGGACAGATTCAGTAGTATCCCTGTTTGCAGATGATGTGAAGTAAATGAGCAGAATTATATCGGACGAGAATTAGGTAGGAGTACAAAGGGATCTAAACAGGCTGCAAGTCTGGTCCAGAAACTGAATCCTGGATTTTAACCCCACCAGGTGCAAAGTCATGAAGATGGGGGAAGGGCAAAGAAGCCCGCAGACAGATTATAGTGTAGGTGGTCAAAGGCCGCAAACCTTTCTCAAAGAAAAGGATCTTGGTGTGAGTTTAATACCGAGCACATCTCCTGAGACGCACATCAGCCAGATAACTGCTGCAACATATGGGCGCCTGGCAAACCTAAGAATAACGTTCCGACACCTTTGTAAGGAACCGTTCAAGACTGCACACAGTGTACGTCAGAGTATGTTGGAGTATGCAGCACCAGTCTGGAACGCACAACTGGTCAAGCAAGTCAAGAAATTAGAGAATATGCAAAGGTTTGCAACAAGACTAATTCCGGAGCTATCGGGAATGTCCTGCGGAGAAAGGTTAAGGGAAATCGGCCTGATGAAACTGGAGGACAGGAGAGTTAGGGGAGACATGATAACGACATACAAAATACTGCGGGGAATAGACAAGGTGGACAGAGACAGGATGTTCCAGAGATGGGACACAGAAACAATGGGTCACAATTGGAAGCTGAAGACTCAGATGAGTCAAAGGGATGTTAGGAAGTATTTCTTTAGTCACAGAGTTCTCAGTAAGTGGAATAGTCTGGCAAGTGATGTAGTGGAGGCAGGAACCATACATAGTTTTAAGACGAGGTATGACAAAGCTATTTATCGATCCCTGCAACCACTAATAGGGAGTACAAATAGGTGAGTACACAAATACACACACAACACACACACACACACACACACACACACACACACACACACACACACACACACACACACACACACACACACACACACACACACACACACACGCACACACCAGCAAGATTGGACCTTGTGTTCACCCTGGGCAGCTCAGACATTGAGGACATCAAGTATGAGAGTCCCCTAGGAGCTAGCGACCACGTGGTTCTGTGCTTTGAATACATAGTAGAGCTGCAAGTGGAGAGAATAACAGGAGTTGAATGGGAAAAGCCTGACTATAAAAGAGGGGACTACATAGGGTTGAAGAACTTCCTGCGGGAGGACCAGTGGGACACCTAACTGGCAGGAAAGCCAGTAAATGAAAGGATGGAATATGTAACAACAAAATGCAAGGAGGCAGTGGAAAGGTTTATTCCCAAGGGCAACAGTAACAACGGGAAGACCAGAACGAGCCCCTGGTTTACCCGACGGTGTAAGGAGGCAAAAACAAAGTGCAATAGAGAATGGAAAAAGTACAGAAGGCAGAGAACACAAGAAAACAGGGAGATCAGTCGCAGAGCCAGGAATGAGTACGCACAGGTAAGGAGGGAGGCCCAGCGACAGTATGAAAATGACATAGCATCGAGAATCAAGACTGACCCGAAACTGTTGTATAGCCTCATCAGGAGGAAGACAACAGTCAAAGACCAGGTGATCAGGTTAAGGACAGAAGGTGGAGAACTCACAAGAAATGATCAGGAGGAATGTGAGGAGCTGAACAGGAGATTTAAGGAAGTTTTTACGGTAGAGACAGGAAGGGCTGTGGGAAGACAGCGCAGAAGGGAACATCAAGAGTTAATATACCAACAAGTGTTGGATGACATACGAACAACTGAGGAGGAGGTGAAGAAGCTCTTAAGTGACCTTGACACCTCAAAGGCGATGGAACCGGACAACATCTCCCCATGGGTCCTTAGAGAAGGAGCAGAGATGCTGTGCGTACCTCTAACCACAATCTTCAACACATCCCTTGAAACTGGGCAACTACCTGAGAAATGGAAGACAGCTAATGTAATCCCCATATTTAAGAAAGGAAACAGAAACGAAGCACTAAACTACAGACCTGTGTCTCTGACATGTATTGTGTGCAAAGTCATGGAGAAGATTATCTGGAGGAGAGTGGTCGAACACCTGGAAAGGAACAAGATTATAAATGAAAACCAGCATGGGTTCATTGAAACAAATCTTGTATCACAAACCTCCTGGAGTTTTATGATAAGGTAACAGAAGTAAGACACGAGAGAGAGGGGTGGGTAGATTGCGTTTTCCTAGACTGCAGGAAGGCCTTTGACACAGTTCTCAACAAGAGATTAGTGCAGAAGCTGGAGGATCAGGCGCATGTAAAAGGGAGGGCACTGCAATGGAAAAGGGAATACATGACAGGGAGGCAGCAACGAGTCATGGTACGTGAAGAGGTATCACAGTGGGCGCCTGTTACAAGCGGGGTCCCACAGGGGTCAGTTCTAGGACCAGTGCTATTTTTGATATATGTGAACGACATGATGGAAGGAATAGACTCTGAAGTGTCCCTGTTCGCAGATGACGTGAAGTTGATGAGAAGAATTAAATCGGACGAGGATGAGGCAGGACTGCAAAGAGACCTGGACAGGCTGGACATGTGGTCCAGTAACTGGCTTCTCGAATTCAATCCAGCCAAATGCAAAGTCATGAAGATTGGGGAGGGGCAAAGAAGACCGCAGACAGAGTATAGGCTAGGTGGACAAAGACTACAGACCTCACTCAGGGAGAAAGACCTTGGGGTGACCATAACACTGAACACATCACCGGAGGCACACATCAACCAAATAACTGCTGCAGCGTATGGGCGCCTGGCAAACCTGAGAATAGCGTTCCGATACCTTAATAAGGAATCGTTCAAGACTCTGTACACTGTGTATGTTAGGCCCATTCTGGAGTATGCAGCACCAGTCTGGAACCCACACCTGGTCAAGCACGTCAAGAAGTTAGAGAAAGTACAAAGGTTTGCAACAAGGCTAGTCCCAGAGCTCAAGGGAATGTCGTACGAGGAAAGGTTAAGGGAAATCGGACTGACGACACTGGAGGACAGAAGGGTCAGGGGAGACATGATAACGACATACAAGATACTGCGGGGAATAGACAAGGTGGACAGAGACAGGATGTTCCAGAGAGGGGACACAGGGACAAGGGGTCACGACTGGAAGCTGAAGACTCAGACGAGTCACAGTGACGTTAGGAAGTATTTCTTCAGTCATAGAGTTGTCAGCAAGTGGAATAGCCTAGCAAGTGAAGTAGTGGAGGCAGGAACCATACATAGTTTTAAGAAGAGGTATGACAAAGCTCAGGAAGCAGAGAGAGAGAGGACCCAGTAGGGATCAGTGAAGAGGCGGGGCCAGGAGCTGAGTCTCGACCCCTGCAACCACAATTAGGTGAGTACAATTAGGTGAGTACACACATACACAGATGATGTTGCGAAGTTAATGAGAAGAATCAAATCGGACGAGGATCAGGCAGGACTACAATGAGACCTGGACAGGCTACAAGCCTGGTCCAGCAACTGGCTGAAGATTGTGGAAGGGCAAAGAAGACCGCAGACACAATATAATCTAGATGGCCAAAGACTGTATACCTCACTCAAGGAAAAAGATATGGGGGTGAGTATAACACCGAACACATCCTGAGGCGCACATCAATTAGATAAGTGCTGCAGCATAAGGGCGTCTGGCATACCTACGGATAGCGTTCTGATACCTCAGTAAGGAATCGTTCAAGACTCTGTATACCATTTACGTCAGGCCCATACTGGAGTATGCAGCACCAGTTTGGAATCTACACCTGGTCAAGCACGTCAAGAAATTAGAGAAAGTGCAAAGGTTTGCAACAAGACTAGTCCCAGAGCTAAGGGGATTGTCCCACGAAGAAAGGTTGAGGGAAATCGGCCTGACGATACTGGAGGACAGGAGGGTCAGGGGAGACATGATAACGACATATAAAATACTGCGCGGAATAGACAAGGTGGACAAAGACGGGATGTTCCAGAGATGGGACACAGAAACAAGAGGTCACAATTGGAAGCTGAAGACTCAGATGAATCAAAGGGATGTTAGGAAGTATTTCTTCAGTCATAGAGTAGTCAGGCCATGGAATAGCCTAGAAAGTGACGTAGTGGAGGCGGGAACCATTCATAGTTTTAAGACGAGGTTTGATAAAGCTCATGGAGCAGGGAGAGAGAGGACCTAGTAGCAATCAGTGAAGAGGCGGGGCCAGGAGGTATGGCTCGACCCCTGCAACCACAAATGGGTGAGTACAAATAAGTGAGTACACACACACACACACACACACACCCTAGAGGGTGGAAAACGAGAGAGCTGGTGGACGAACCAGTTAGGAAAGATTGGGAGTTAGAGCTCCAAAAAATGGAGTGGGGAAGGAAGTTGTAAGAGCTTGGCAAGATAATGGAGGAGCGGATAGCTGAAGAGTGCAAGAAGTGGGAGCTACAAGTCTTAGCAGCAGAAACTAGGATACAGTGCTTAGAAGAGAAAATGAGAAACCTTAAACAGATTAGAGAGACAAATGACAATTCAGATGCAACAACAGGAAATTCTATGTCAGGCACAGACAAGGGGATGGTAAGAAACAAAGGAGGTATGCCATATGCAAAGGCCCTATCAGACCCATGTGGGGCCAGGAAAAAGACGAGGAGCATACTAAGATCAAATGACAGGTCCAAAGACAATGAAGGTATGTTATATGCAAAGACTCTAACAGCCAACTGCAGTAGCAAGGAACAGCTGATCATGAAAGACAGTTCCCTGAGAACAGAAGTTTCAGATAGGACAGGGAAGGAAACAAAACACCTCAGAGGATGCAAATGGAGACTCAGTGGGAGGAGGAAAGGGAGAGGTCAGTTTTTATCTATGGGCTCCAAGAAGCCAAGGACAACTTCGAAGAAATAAAACAGGAGGAGGAAAAAATGATTGAAGGCACCATGAAAGCAATAGGTGAGGACGATATGACCCTGATGACAAATTTTCGGAGAATTGGGTGGTTTGCGAGTGGAAGGATACGGCCTGACAAAGTAATTTTCAAGGAAGGATCAGTTCAAACCAGGATTCTGCAAGAGAAAGCACGACTGAGGGATAAACAGGGGTACCAGAGAGTATATCTCGATCGTGACAGAACGCAAGAAGAAAGGACTACACTGAAAGAGAGAGTCCAGAGATGTAAGGAGGAACGATATGCAATGAGGAAGATGAGCAGGACCCAGACACATGAGGAATGGCAAACACCCCGCCGAATCTCTCACCGAAAGACTCCAACCGCGACAATCCCAACGCAACTGAGCAACCCAAACCACAACCCACTCGCTGTTCCCTCTTCCAGCAACACCCGCATCACAAACCTCATCTCAACAGCTGCTCCTTATGGGCATTCTGGCCCCACCCCCATCATCACAAACCCAACCTACACCACAGCCCCCCACAGGCCCCCACCAAGGCTCCCGCTCCCCAAACCGAAATATTCTTGCAGGACCACAGAGATAGAAAAGAAGCTGAAAGTTTGGTACACAAACGCGGACGGAACAATGAATAAAAATGAGGAGTGGCACGAAAGAATCAGTGAGAAATCCCCAGACATCATAGCAGTCACAGAAACGAAACTCGCTGAGACAATAACAGACGCAATCTTCCCACCAGGATATCAGATCCTGAGAAAAGATAGGAGTAGAGGGGGAGGAGGAGTTGCACTGCTCATAAGAAACCGATGGGGATTTGAGGAAATGGAAGGCATGGACGTGATTGGAGAAAGAGACTATATAGTAGGTACAATTCAGTCTGGAGAACATAAAGTAGTCATTGCAGTGATGTATAACCCACCACAGAACTGCAGGAGGCCAAGAGAGGAGTATGAAGAAAACAACAGGGCGATGGTGGACACACTGGCTGAGGTGGCAAGAAGAGCTCACTCGAGCAGAGCAAAATTACTGGTAATGGGCGATTTCAACCACAGGGAGATCGCATGGGAAAACCTGGAGCTACATGGGGGTCCCGAAACATGGAGAGCCAAGATGATGGATGTGGTACTTGAAAACCTCATGCATCAACATGTCAGAGACACTACCAGAGAGATAGGGGAGGATGAGCCAGCAAGACTGGATCTTGTGTTCACCCTGAGCAGTTCAGACATTGAGGACATCACTTACGAGAGGCCCCTTGGAGCTAGCGATCACGTGGTTCTGAGCTTTGATTATATAGTAGAGTTACAAGTGGAGAAGGAAACAGGAACTGAATGGGAAAAGCCAAACTTCAAAAGGGGTCACTACACAGATATGAGGAACTTCCTGCAGGAGGTTCAGTGGGACAGAGATCTGGTAGGAAAATCAGTAAATTAGATGATGGAATATGTAGCAACAAAGTGCAAGGAGGCAGAGGAAAGGTTCGTTCCCAAGGGAAACAGAAATAATAGGAAGACCAAAGCGAGTACTTGGTTTACCCGAAGGTGTAGGGAGGCATAAACTAAGTGCACCAGAGAATGGAAAAGGTACAGGAGGCAAAGGACCCAGGAAAATAAGGAGATTAGTAGAAGAGCCAGAAACGAGTACACACAGATAAGGAGGGAGGCCCAGCGACAGTATGAAAACGACATAGCTTCGAAAGTCTAGTCTGACCCGAAACGGCTGTATAGCCACATTAGGAGGAAGACAACAGTCAAAGACCAGGTGATAAGGCTGAGGAAAGAAGGTGGAGAACTCACAATAAACGATCAAGAGATATGTAAGGAGCTCAACATGAGATTTAAGGAAGTATTTACAGAGAAGCAGGAAGGCCTCTCGGGGGACAGACCAGATGGGGACACCAGCAAGGAATATACCAACAAGTGTTGTATGACATACATACAGATGAGGAGGAGGTGAAGAAACTGCTAAGGGACATCGATACCTCAAAGGCAATGGGACCGGACAACATCTCCCCATGGGTGCTTAGAGAGGGAGCGGATATGTTGTGTGTGCCACTTATCATAATCATCAACACGTTCCTGGAAACTGGGAAACTACCTGAGGTATGGAAGACGGCAAATGTAGTTCCCATTTTTAAAAAAAGGAGACAGAAAAGAGGCACTAAACTATAGACCTGTGTCACTGACCTGTATAGTATGCAAACTCATGGAGAAGATTATCAGGAGGAGAGTGTGGTGGAGCACCTGGAACGGAACAAGAGTATAAACGCCAACCAGCATGGATTCATAGAAGGAAAATCCTGTGTCACAAACCTTCTGGAGTTTCATGATAAAGTAACAGAAGTAAGACACGAGAGATAGGGGTTGGTTGATTGCATCTTCTTGGACTGCAAGAAGGCTTTTGACACAGTTCCTCACAAGAGATTAGTGCAGAAGCTAAAGGATCTGGCTCGTATAACAGGAAGGGCACTGCAATGGATCAGAGAATACCTGACAGGGAGGCAACAACGAGTCATGGTACGTAATGATGTATCACAATGGGCACCTGTGACGAGCGGGGTCTCACAGGGGTTTTTCATAGGACCAGTGCTATTTTTGGTATATGGTTACGACATGATGGAACGGTTAGACTCAGAAGTGTCCCTGTTCGCAGACGATGTGAAGTTAATGAGGAGAATTAAATCAGACGAGGACTGGGCAGGACTTCAAAGAGACCTGGACAGACTGGACACCTGGTCCAAAAACTGGCTTCTCGAATTTAATCCCGCCAAATGCAAAGTCATGAAGATAGGGGAAGGGCAAAGAAGACCGCAGACAGAGTATAGGATAGGTGGCCAAAGACTGCAAACCTCGCTCAAGGAGAAAGATCTTGGAGTGAGTATAACACCGAGCATGTCTCCGGAAGCACACATCAACCAGGTAACTGCTTCAGCATATGGGCGCCTGGCAAACCTGAGAACAGCGTTCTGATACCTTATTAAGGAATCGTTCAAGACACTGTATACTGTGTACGTCAGGCCCATACTGGAGTATGCAGCACCTGTTTGGAACCCGCACTTGATAAAGCACGTCAAGAAACTAGAGAAAGTGCAAAGGTTTGCGACAAGGTTAGTTCCAGAGCTAAGGGGAATGTCTTATGAAGAAAGGTTAAGGGAAATCTGCCTGGCGACACTAGAGGACACTAGAGGGTCAGGGGAGACATGATAACGACCTATAAAATACTGCACAAAATAGACAAGGTGGACAAAGACAGGATGTTCCAGGGAGGGGACACAGAAAAAAGAGGTCACTATTGGAAGATGAAGACACAGATGAGTCAGAGAGATATTAGGAAGCATTTCTTCAGTCAGAGTTGTCAGACAGTGGAATAGCCTAGAAAGTGATGTAGTGGAGGCAGGAACCATACATAATTTTAAGACGAGGTATGATAAAGCTCATGGAGCGGGGACTCAGAGGACCCAGTAGAACCGGTGAAGAGGCGGGGCCAGAATCTATGACTCGACCCCTGCAACCACAAATAGGTGAGTACACACACACAGGAAGTATTTCTTCAGCCACAGAGTAGTCAGGAAATGGAATAGTTTGGGAAGTGATGTAGTGGAGGCAGGATCCATGCATAACTTTAAGCAGAGGCATGATAAAGCTCACGGTTCATGGAGAGTGACCCAGTAGCAGCAAGTGAAGAAGCGAGGCCAGGAGCTAAGACTCGACCCCTGCAATCACAAATAGATGAGTACACACACACACACACACACACACACACACACACACACACACACACACACACACACACACACACACACACACACACACACACACACACACACACACACACACACACACACACACACACACACACACACACACACACACACACACACACACACACACACAGTGTGTGCAGACGTGGGGGCACAAGGCTCTGAGAACCTTAGTGTTTTTAAGGCGTGCAGTAACTGCTAGCAGTAATCAGTGGTAGTGACAACGTCAGTGAACAATCCTATGAGTGATTACTAAAGTTATTAGCTAAAAAAAGTCGAGAGTAAGCCTGAAATCATTAATATTTCAAAGTGCCAAACCGCTAGTGGCTAGCAGGCACCTGTTGCTACACAGATTCAAATATACAAAGATCAAAGTGAGTGTGGAAGCGGGTGTTCAAGAATTACCAGCATTTGGATAACAAGTGAAATGTGAGGCACCATACAGTGGGAGGGAAAACGTTAATAAGCAAAAGGAGAAAGGAAAAATAAAACATAAAATAAGGGAAAGTGGCAGAGTAGGCCTGCTGAAGCAGTGGCGTCACGACAAGTGGTGTGCCATTATTCATATAAAGTGAAGTGTATATAATGTGAAGTGTATACTATCATAAGTGAAAAGTGAAATCACGTGAGGAACGCAGGATATATGAGCATATATGGTCATAAACATCACGGGTGAAGGATCTCCAAAACAGTGATAGAAGGCCTATGTACGATGACTACGTCATCAGCATCTGGCAACTTGTAACCACACCGCTGCCAGCGCAAATATTACTCACCTATTGTTGTTGCATGTTGTCAGATTCTGGTCTCTGCATCACTGTTAGATACTGGTCACTCACTCCTGCAAGCTATTACCAGAATTAGGGTAGAAATAGCATAGATAAGGTGAAGATAGTGTTGACGAGAGTGTGAGGTGTAGGGGTAACGTAGGGGTAACGTAGTATTACTACCGATAGTTATTAGCATTATGAATGCTTAGGAAGCTAGGAAGTCCTCTCTCAATGTGAACAAGGAATAGGATAATAACCAGCAGTAACTGATACTTAAATCCAGAAAGGGCAATAAGTGGAGAGAGTAGCATTACTAGGAAAGACAACTGGGACTAAATTTGAGCCTACACGACAGAGAGGCATAACAGATCTTTCAACCAAAACAACCCCTCCCCTACCCCCCTAACCATCTCTCCCTCACACACATACACACACACACACACACACACAAGGGTAGACACTTATAGAAGCTTTAGACCCTAGTACCAATTTCCGCCAAACACACGAACACACACACATACGCACACATATACACACATTCACACACGTCTACTCGGCGAATACACTCACATACACACACCTCTACTAGGCGAATACATACACACACACACACACACACACACACGTACATACATACACACATACACACACCCTTACTAGGTAAGTACACAAACACATATATACACACACACACATGCACATGCACACACACACACACACACACACACACACACACACACACACACACACACACACACACACACACACACACACACACACACACGCACACACATACATAGTTTTAAGAAGAGGTATGACAAAGCTCAGGAAGCAGAGAGAGAGAGGATCCAGTAGCGATCAGTGAAGAGGCGGGGCCAGGAGCTGAGTCTCGACCCCTGCAACCACAATTAGGTGAGTACAATTAGGTGAGTACACACACACACACACACCTGTAAGGACCCCGTTACCAAGCGGTCACTCTACCCTCAGCTTTCTTTCCCCTCCCCTCCCCTTCTAATCCCATCACACACACACACCTCCCCAGCTTCTAAGGGTCACTCATCCTTCTCTCCCCCCTCCCCCTTTAATCCCATCCCTCTCTCTCCCACACATGCACACACACATACACAAGCACATATACACTTGACACAAACAGGTACTCCCTCTTCCCCTAACCAACTCTCCCCCTCCCCCTAGCCACCTACCCCTTCCCCAAACTATCTAACCCCTCCCCCAAACCATCTAACCCCCTCCCCAACCATCTCTCCCCCTCCAATAACCATCCTCCCCCCCCATAACCATCCATCCCCACTCCCCCTAACCATCTATTCCCCTCCCCTAACCATCTCTCCCCCTTCCTTCTGTGGTGCAATGGGGCAACCTAGAACTAGGATGAGAACAAAGGGCCCGAAGGACGAATCTGGGAGGAAGGACTGGGAGGCAGAGCTCAAAAAAAGGGAGGAAGACTGGGGAAGGAGGCTAGATGAGCTTGCAAGGAAGATGGAGGAGAGGTTAGCATCAGAATGCAGAACGTGGGAGCAACATGCCACAGTAGCAGAAGCCAAGATACAGAGATTAGAAGAGGAGCTGAGAAATCTGAAACAGTCTAGAGACAAAGATAATACAGAAGTAGCATCAGCAATGTTTACATCAGACACAGACAAAGGGTCTGAAGGGAGCATGGAAGCTAAATTGTATGCAGAGGTCCTGTCAAACCCACATGGGGCCAAAACAAAGACAGGGAGCACATTAGGACAGAATGAGAGGTTGGAAGACATTGAAGGAACTAGGACATGTGCAGGGACCTTACCAGACACTCGTGGGGGCCAGGAACAGGTAAGCAGGAAGGACAAACCAATGAGCATAGGGGCCACAGCTAGGGAAGGGGCTGAAGAAAGGAACACTCCACGGGAAGGAACTAAAACACCTCAGAGGATGCAATGGGAGTCACAGTGGGAGGTGGAAATGGAAAGATCTGTTTTTGTCTATGGGCTAGACGACACTGAAAGGGAAACTTATGATGAAAGAAAGCAGGAGGAGAAAAAAGCAATTGAAGGTATCATGAAGGTGATAGGCGAGGGAGACATGACCCAGGTGACAAATTTTTGGAGAATCGGGTGGTTCACAAAGAAAACGAATCGGCCTCTCAAAGTAATTTTCAAGGCAGAATCAACTCGAACCATGATTCTGCAGGAGAAAGCACGGCTGAGAGACAAACAGGAGTTCATGAGTGTGTACCTCGATCGAGACAGAACACAGGAGGAAAGGATGATACTGAAAGAAAGAGTGCAAAAACGAAAGGAGGAATGGGAGAAAATGAAAAAGGAGAGCAGAATAACCCAGGAACAGGTGGAAGGACAAGCACACCCCCCAGAAACACCTGCAGAAGGACTCCAGCCACGACACCCTCAAGGCAACTGAACAATCCAAACCAACCATCACACACCGATCCCTCTCTTCCCACCCCCCGCACCACGAACCCTACCATTACAGCAACCCCCTATGGGAGCTCTTCCTCCACCTCCACTGCAACCCCCCCCCACAAGCCCCCACCAGGGCTCCTGCTCTCCCAACCCCAGTATTCCCCCAGGACCACAGTTACAGTATTAGAACAGAATTTGAAGGTTTGGTACACAAATGCGGATGGATTAACGAATAAATATGAGGAATGGCAAGAAAGAATCAATGAGAAGTCCCCAGACATCATAGCAGTTACAGAAACAAAACTCATGGAGACAATAACAGATGCAGTCTTCCCTCCAGGATACCAGATCATGAGGAAAGATAGAAGGGGCAGAGGGGGAGGAGGGGTTGCTCTGCTCGTAAAAAAACGATGGAAATTCGAGAAAATGAAAGGCATAGACGAGACAGGAGAAAGGGACTACATAGTAGGTACACTTCAGTCTGGGGAGCACAAGATGGTCATTGCAGTGATGTATAATCCTCCACAGAACTGCAGGAGGCCAAGAGAGGAATATGAAGAGAGCATCAGAGCAATGGTGGAGACACTTGCTGAGGTGGCAATAAGAGCTCACTCCAGCAGAGCAAAGTTGCTGGTTATGGGGGATTTCAACCACAGGGAGATTGACTGGTAAAACCTGGAGCCACATGGGGGTCCCAAAACATATAGAGCCAAGATGTTGGATGTGGTGCTGGAAAACCTCATGAAACAACATGTTAAGGACACTACCAGAGTGAGAGGGGAGGATGAACCAGCATGATTGGACCTTGTGTTCACCTTGGGCAGTTCAGACATTGAGGACATCACATATGAGAGTCTGCTAGGAGCTAGTGACCATGTGGTTCTGTACTTTGAATGCACAGTAGAGTTGCAGCTGGAGAGAGTAACAGGAGTTGAATGGGAAAAGCCAGACTATAAACTATAAAAGAGGGGACTACATAGGGTTGAGGAACTTGCTGCAGGAGGTTCTGTGGGACAGAGAATGGCAGGAAAGCCAGTAAATGAAGTGATGGAATATGTAACAACAAAATGCAAGGAGGCAGTGGAAAGGTTTATTCCCAAGGGCAACAGAAACAATGGGAAGACCAGAACGAGCCCCTGGTTTACCCGACGGTGTAAGGAGGCAAAAACAAAGTGCAATAGAGAATGGAAAAAGTACAGAAGGCAGAGAACACATAAAAATAGGGAGATTAGTTACAGAGCCAAGAACGAGTATGCACAGGTTAGGAGGGAGGCTCAGCGACAGTATGAAAATAACATAGCATCGAAAATCAAGAATGACCCGAAACTGTTGTATAGCCACATCAGGAGGAAGACAACAGTCAAAGACCAGGTGATCAGATTAAGGACAGAAGGTGAATAACTCACAAGAAATGATCAGGAGGTATTTGAGGAGCTAAACAGGAGATTTTAGGAAGTTTTTACAGTAGAGACAGGAAGGGCTGTGGGAAGACAGCACAGAAGGGAACATCAAGAGGGAATATACCAACAAGTGTTGGATGACATACGAACAACCGAGGAGGTGCAGAAGCTGCTAAGTGACCTTGATACCTCAAAGGCGATGGGACCGGACAATATCTCCCCATGGGTCCTTAGAGAAGGAGCAGAGATGCTGTGCGTGCCCCTAACCACAATCTTCAACTCATCCCTTGAAACTGGGCAACTACCTGACAAATGAAAGACAGCAAATGTAGTCCCCATATTTAAGAAAGGAAACAGAAATGAGGCACTAAACTACAGACCTGTGTCTCTGACATGTATTGTGTGCAAAGTCATGGAGAAGATTATCAGGAGGAGAGTGGTGGAACACCTGGAACAGAACAAGATTATAAATGAAAACCAGCATGGGTTCATGGAAGGCAAATCCTGTGTCACAAACCTTCTGGAGTTTTATGACAAGGTAACAGAAGTAAGACACGAGAGAGAGGGGTGGGTTGATTGCATTTTCCTAGACTGCAGGAAGGCCTTTGACACAGTTCCCCACAAGAGATTAGTGCAGAAGCTGGAGAATCAGGCGCATATAACAGGGTGGGCACTGCAATGGATCAGGGAATACCTGACAGGGAGGCAACAACGAGCCATGGTACGTGAAGAGGTATCACAGTGGGCGCCTGTGACGAGCGGGATCCCACAGGGGTCAGTTCTAGGACCAGTGCTATTTTTGATATATGCAAACGATATGATGGAAGGAATAGACTCTGAAGTGTCCCTGTTCGCAGATGATATGATGCTGAAGAGAAGAATTAAATCGGACGAGGATGAGGCAGGACTGCAAAGAGACCTGGACAGGCTGGACATGTAGTCCAGAAACTGGCTTCTCGAATTCAACCCTGCCAAATGCAAAGTCATGAAGATTGGAGAGGGGCAAAGAAGACCGCAGACAGAGTGTAGGCTAGGTGGACAAAGACTACAGACCTCACTCAGGGAGAAAGACCTTGGGGTGACCATAACACCGAGCACGTCACGGGAGGCACACATCAACCAAATAACTGCTGCAGCATACGGGCGCCTGGCAAACCTGAGAACAGCGTTCCGATACCTTAATAAGGAATCGTTCAAGATACTGTACACTGTGTATGTTAGGCCCATACTGGAGTATGCAGCACCAGTCTGGAACCCACACCTGGACAAGCACGTCAAGAAGTTAGAGAAAGCACAAAGGTTTGCAACAAGGCTAGTCCCAGAGCTCAGGGGAATGTCGTACGAGGAAAGGTTGAGGGAAATCGGACTGACGACACTGGAGGACAGAAGGGTCAGGGGAGACATGATAACGACATACAAGATACTGCGGGGAAACCATAAGCAGGGGAAGAGTAGTGTAGCACCTGGATAGGATTAGATTCGTAAACAACGGTCAAAGTGACCGCTGTTTAGGAATTCTTATGCAATTGTTTGACAAGTTAACGACATTTAGGTAGGTGAGGGGTATTAGTGGACTGTATAGTTTTTCTGCGGTGAGAGAGCATACGATATAGGATCTTTCTAGACACTTGGAAAAAATCTACAGGATCAGGCAGAAATAATAGGTAAAGCCCATCAGTGGATATGGTAAAACTTAACAGGAAAGAGTCAGTGAGTTACTGTCTGGGAGAAAGTGTCAGAATGAGAGAGTGTGACGAGTGGGGTCCCTGTAGGGTCAGTACTTGGACCAGCTCTGTTTCTGGTGTATGTAAACATGACAAAAACTCGAGTCAGGTATGTTACTATTATTAGATGACGTAAAATTAATGATGAGAATTTAGACAGAGCAAACCAGGAGAGACTCTGGTGGACATATTTAGCCTTTGATGGAGTTTACCAACTGATTTGGGCTGCACTATCAAGCACCCGACTCAACGGAGAGGCACTTTCCGACTGTGCCATCTTTACTCTCGCAGAATGGATTTGGACAAGCTGCATAAATGGTCTTAAAAGTTGCAAACAGAATTTAACCTCAGCAAATGCGAAATTACGAAAACTGGGGATGGATAAGGATCTCGAAACCAGAAGAAATTGTCCCAAGTAACGACCACCGAAGATTCAGGGCCAAGAAATGAGACACAACCCCTGGAACCACATTCAGGTGGGCACATACGAGTGAGTATACATGCATTCGAGCTTTTATTCTTCTTAGGACACGTATGTGTGTTTGTCTAGGAGTGAGCATAATATGGAGCACATCAACCGAAGCGCACATCATTAGCAGTTAGACAAACTACCAAAGAGTCACATGTTTTCGATATATGACATAATAACTATCATAGAGTGTACAATACTAGCATAGGCTAGACACTTGATCAAATACATCCAGAATCTAGAGATTAAACAAACTAAACCTCTTCATACTAGATGAACTATGGGAAAAATGGTTGCGACTTACAAGATAATTACACATATTAAGTGGACATTGAAGACTACTCGCTAGTTGGGAAATGGGAACAATGAACCATAAACTGAAGTTTTTTATATATGATTCAAGCAATATAAGGCAAATACACATATTTGTTGTAATATGGTAGTCAGAGTGGATTGAAGTGTATTAAGTAGTGAAGCAAACTTTGTGTATTAGGGATAAATATGTTGGGAACAATGATGCTCTGATTGATCCTGGTCATGTGTATTTAAAGATGAGGGGCCAGGAGCTGAGGTTTCACCTTGCACCTAGAAGTTGATGAGTGCAATTTGATGAGTAAACAAGATAAGATCATATATAATCACCTACACAGTCACATCATAACACAGTTCCTGCCGCATCCTGTTTATATCTTGTCTCAGTATCTCTTGAGAATAAAAACGGTTATTTTTCCACCACCGGGGGTCCTCCCCCTCCTTCACCTCCTCCCAGAAACAAATAAATACACTTTAGTACTGCACTTCTTAGACACGTACATGTCTTCCTGCTTATCCGGAGACATGTACTTGATTCCCGCATACTCCTAAGACATGTACATATCTCACCGCTTATTATGTACATGTCTTTAAAGTCCTTCTAGGTGGCGTACATGTCATTCTACCAGCCAGTTCCTTTACTTCTGTACTTCTGTTTACAAATATATGACTTTCCGTTTATTCTTAAACACATAACATGTCTGTCTGACTTCTAAAATACAAACATGTCTCACTGGTAATTTTAAGACATGTACAATTGTGCATGTTTCTCACTTAAGAGATGTACATATCACCCCCTCATCACACATAATTTTAGTACACCTTAATGTTTCCTTGTTTGTTCTGAAGACACGAATGTGTCGCCCTGACTGTAGAATAAATTTACATTATCACATATATGTTTTACATCTTTCTTTTCTATATTAATGCGTTAACTTGCACTGAAAATTTGTGATCTTTTAGCACCATTCCACTTGTTTTTGGACTCTAAAATTTTCTATAAAATATTTTGTTAATAATAATAATAATAATAATAATAATAATAATAATAATAATAATAATAATAATAATAATAATAATAATAATTCATACTTTGCCAAAAGCACTGCCTACATGACCCAGAAATAACTATCACCTATCATTATGACGAACTGATCCATAAAACAGGACATAAGAAAGATGAGTATTAATTTGAGAGAAGGAAAATTTCAGCAATATTTAGTCAACTAGGAGACATCAGTCATTGATCTAAATGTAAAATATTGACAAACACATGACATGCCTCACCATACATAACTACATAAGAAATACAAAGATTACCTTAATACACTGAAATGTTACTTGGTACAACTCCGGCTACAGTGGTATTGTAAGAACAGTGAGAATGATGTACATAGTATGAGATCCTTAACTGTTTGTGCTGTATCTTCGTTAATATTAACTAAAGAATACTATCTCCGTCCCATGAAGCTAACTCAGAACGACGCCATCACGATCATTTATGGTAGTTCTATAAATACCAAGGTCATCAATATTAGGAAAGACTTTGGTATTCATTATTCACTGATATGAAATCTAACATTAAGATTATACTGTGTAATATAATGTTAAGAAATGAACCAGACACTGTCTCAATAACTCTAGCAAATGTCTACAAGTAAATAAACTCAAATACAAACGATTATTGAAAACGTGTAATAATATTAAATTTAATAACCTACGTGAAGTGTATCTTTATTGAGGATAAGAGAACTTCACCTCTACCTGGTAACTGTTCATTTAATGTTACGTATCTTAAATCCCCTCCAAACAAGCTCATTACATTTAATACCATTCTGAAGACAATTGCAAAGGCAATTGCACAACTATCCCACTTAAGTGCTAATAAGAATGCATAACAAATTAAATTGAACGACATATATCAGCAGGAATCAACTTACAGAGTTGTTTCTTGTCTTGTTACCATCTACATCCTCTCCTGTAAACAATTATAACAATTTTGAGCTGGGAATAAGAATTAACAACTAGTCTTCTATATTACAAACTCAGTTATTGGAAATTTTAATGGTATTAAAGTTAACTTACGACAATGAGATTGTTTTCTTGATCATTCCTGATTCTATGTCATTACTGAAGTCACATGACTCACACAGTGATTGTAACAACAAACTCACTGGAGACGCCAGGTTCATACATCATAAACCTGAGAGAAAGAAATTATTGTTCGATTACAGATTTGATCAAATAATTACCTTAAAGTAAAATACTTAGAATGAGAAGAGTTAATATTACTTTGTTAGGAGAGAAATAAAACAGAAATCTGAAAATTGTTGAAATTCACTAGAAAAACTGATTAGATCTGAAACTCACTGTGATAAGGTGAATGTAGATAAACACGATAAGAACACGTAGCAGCTTACAATGTTACCAGACTGACTGATGCTACAATGGTTTGTTTTAGACTTGGTACCAAGAACTTCTAAATGTTTGGTATTCACAAAGACGATGATCAAATTAAATATAAAGTACA
The DNA here is from genome assembly GCF_038502225.1 of Cherax quadricarinatus. Lineage (NCBI taxonomy): Eukaryota > Metazoa > Arthropoda > Malacostraca > Decapoda > Parastacidae > Cherax > Cherax quadricarinatus. The sequence continues at coordinate 53,476 of NW_027195376.1, forward strand.
GTACGTGGTCAGCTTTATGGTCTGGCTGGATTACCTGGTTTGTGTGTTTTTAATAATCCAAACATCATTACCATATATGTATGGATAAATAAAAACACACAAACCAGGTTATCCAGTCAGACACATTATTTGCTCCTCACGTTCACTTTACTATAAATTATCCGAATAGCTAGCAGATATATCTAGCCCAATTGTTGGTAAAATTTCTAACTTTAATATTAAAAATAATATTGATTTATTTGATAAATTAAGCACAATGACTGATTTAAGTTATTACAGTATGGAAAGTTTTGATGCCACTTCTTCTTTTATACAAAAGTTCCAGTTGATTTATTAAGTTTTCTATCTGAAGAACTTATTAATTAAGATTTCCCATTGCCAGTACCTACAATCATTGAACTTATTAAACTTCGTATTGTTGACACAAAGTTTGTGTTTAATGAAAAGTTTTACAATCTGAAGTTTGGTATGTCAATGGCAAATCCTCCTTCAACTGTCCATAGTAGTTTCTACGTACATTAAAAAAAAAAAGATTGAAATAAAATCCTTCCCAAGAGAGGCAAGTGGTACAGATATGTTGATGATGTTTTGTGTCTAATACTTAAGAATTTAGTTATGAACCATTTTCTTTTTTACTTAAATAGTCTCGGTAATTCCATAAATTTTACGGTTCACTTTGAACAAAATAATTTATTACCTTTTGAAGATATTTTAATTATGAAAGAAAACCATGAGTTTAAATTAAAAATATACAGACAACCAACAAGTGCAATATTATTCATCTCATCATGACACAGTTAAACTTTTTGTATTTTCATCAATGTTTTTGAACGTTTTCCATATTTTCAGCCCCAAGTTCAGAGATGAAGAAATGTTGATGGTTTATGAATTAGCTAATGATCTAAAATACCCAAAACACATTAACTGACTAATCCTTTATAATTGCTAAGAATACTTTTTACAATTGTAAACCAAGAATGTGTTGGTTCTCCCTTAACCATCAACACTTTCTTGGAATACCTTCTCTGCTTATGAATTTTATAATCAAAATCTTGATACAGTAAAAAACTTCAGTCTAGAAATTTCGCCAAATAATTCTAACGACTGTGTCAACAAGATTCCTGCAAAAATCTGATAAAGTTTATTACAGTCTACCTGGGAAAAATCTTCAACAAAGACGACAACAACGTATATACATATATATATATATATATATATATATATATATATATATATATATATATATATATATATATATATATATATATATATATATATTTATATATATATATATATATATATATATATATATATATATATATATATATATATATATATATATATATATATATTTAATATATATATATATATATATATATATATATATATATATATATATATATATATATATATATATATATATATATATATATATATATATATATATATTATCACACTGGCCGATTCCCACCAAGGCAGGGTGGCCCGAAAAAGAAAAACTTTCACCATCATTCACTCCATCACTGTCTTGCCAGAAGGGTACTTTACACTACAGTTTTTAAACTGCAACATTAACACCCCTCCTTTAGAGTGCAGACACTGTACTTCCCATCTCCAGGACTCAAGTCCGGCCTGCCGGTTTCTCTGAACCCCTTCATAAATGTTACTTTGCTCACACTCCAACAGCACGTCAAGTATTAAAAACCATTTGTCTCCATTCACTCCTATCAAACACGCTCACGCATGCCTGCTGGAAGTCCAAGCCTCTCGCACACAAAACCTCCTTTAAACCCTCCCTCCAACATATCCTAGGCCGACCCCTACCCCGCCTTCCTTCCACTACAGACTGATACACTCTTGAAGTCACTTTGTTTCGCTCCATTCTCTCTACATATCCGAACCACCTCAACAACCTTTCCTCAGCCCTCTGGACAACAGTTTTGGTAATCCCGCACCTCCCCCTAACTTCCAAACTACGAATTCTCTGCATTATATTCACACCACACATTGCCCTCAGACATGACATCTCCACTGTCTCCAGCCTTCTCCTCGCTGCAACATTCATCACCCATGCTTCACACCCATATAAGAGCGTTGGTAAAACTATACTCTCATACATTCCCCTCTTTGCCTCCAAGGACAAAGTTCTTTGTCTCCACAGACTCCTAAGTGCACCACTCACCCTTTTCCCCTCATCAATTCTATGATTCACCTCATCTTTCATAGACCCATCCGCAGACACGTCAACTCCCAAATATCTGAATACTTTCACCTCCTCCATACTCTCTCCCTCCAATCTGATATCCAATCTTTCATCACCTAATCTTTTTGTTATCCTCATAACCTTACTCTTTCCTGTATTCACTTTTAATTTTCATCTTTTGCACACCAATCTCTGCAACTTCTCTTCAGAATCTCCCAAGAGCACAGTGTCATCAGCAAAGAGCAACGGTGGCAACTCACACTTTATGTGTGATTCTTTATCTTTTAACTCCCCGCCTCTTGCCAAGACCCTCGCATTTACTTCTCTTACAACACCTTCTATAAATATATTAAACAACCACGGTGACATCACACATCCTTGTCTAAGGCCTACTTTTACTGGGAAATAATTTCCCTCTTTCCTACGTACTCTAACTTGAGCCTCACTATCCTCGTAAAAACTCTTCACTGCTTCCAGTAACCTACCTCCTACACCATACACCTGCAACATCTGCCACATTGCGCCCCTATCCACCCTGTCATACGCCTTTTCCAAATCCATAAATGCCACAAAGACCTCTTTAGCCTTATCTAAATACTGTTCACTTATATGTTTCACTGTAAACACCTGGTCCACACACCCCCTACCTTTCCTAAAGCCTCCGTGTTCATCTGCTATCCTATTCTCCGTCTTACTCTTAATTCTTTCAATAATAACTCTAACATGCACTTTACCAGGTATACTCAAAAGACTTATCCCCCTATAAATTTTGCACTCTTTTGTCCCCTTTGCCTTTATGCAAAGGAACTATGCATGCTCTCTGCCAATCCCTAGGTACCGGACCCTCTTCCATTGCATATATATATATCTATATATATATATATATATATATATATATATATATATGTATATATATATATATATATATCTATATATATGTATATATATATATATATATATATATATCTATATATATGTATATATATATATATATATATCTATATATATGTATATATATATATATATATATATCTATATATATATATATATATATAGAGATACATATATATATATATATATATATATATATATATGCAAAACAACCACTCTGAAAAAATAGAGAAATTCCAAGCGCTTTCGTGACTACTCACATTATCAAGGAACTATGAAAGTAAAGCATACAAGGATGCTATATAAGGGGTCAGGCCAGCACCTCACTATCAGATCCCACAACGGTTAAACACCTGACGCGCGCCGACCCAACTTGGATAGGTCCTTTGCACAACTCACCCCACAAACTATTCTACCCAAGAAAATTTAAAAATTATTTGTCCAGTGTATTATTAAATTCTTCCCAAATTCTATTAATTATAAATGGATCTAATATATATAAACCAAAGGAAATATTCATATTATTGTCAAAACTGCTTTTTATGAAACAAGATTCAATTATATTCTGTCGACCATGGACTTGCTTGATACTACTTTCTCAACTTTTTGAAAATCAATTGGATGGTTAAAATCTCTTACATGAATAAATAGAGCATTGGAATCTTGTCCAGTTCTAATTCTATATTTATGTTGTTTTAATCTTAGTTCGAGATTTTTACCAGTTTGACCGTAATAAACTTTATCGCAAATTTTACAAGGAATCTTATAGACACATCCATCAGCATTTTGGGGAGAATTCTTTATCAAAAGTTTTTTTACTGTATCAAGATTTTTGAATACAACTTTAAATATTAAAAGTCTTAAGAAGAGAAGGCATATCAACCAAGTTTTCATGGTAAGGGAGAACCAACATATTTTTAGTTGAATAAGGCTGGTTGTCCCTTTTTGGATTGTAAAAAGTATTTCTAGCAACTTTAAAAGATTTATCAATTACATTTCTTGGGTATTTTAAATCATTACCAATTTCATAAATTTTGGATATTTCCTCATCTATGAACTCAGGACTACAAATTCGTAAAGCTCTCAGAAACATTGATGAGAAAACAGACAGTTTGACTCTATCTTGATGCGAGGAATAATAGTGGACATAGGAACAGTTATTTGTAGGTTTTCTGTAAATTTTAAATTTGAATTCATTATTACCCTTAATAATTAAAACATCTAGAAAAGGCAATGAGTTATTTTCTTCAAACTCAACAGTAAAGTTTATAGAATGGGCTAAGCTATTTAATTTTCCAAGGAAATGGTGTATATCTACATTTTTGGGCATAAGACAAAAAATATCATCAACATATCTAAACCATTTAGCTCTATTAGGGAGGATTGTGTTAAGTAACCTTGTTTCAAAAAATTCCATGTATAGGTTACTAAGAACAGGTGAAAGAGGATTTCCCATTGCCATACCAAACTTCTGAGTGTAAAATTTATCATTAAATGCAAATTTTGCATCAACAATGCAAAGTTTAATAAGTTTAATGATAGTAGGAACTGGCAATGGTAAATCATAGTTAACGAGTTCTTCAGATAAGAAACTTAATAAATCATCAACAGGAACTTTCGTAAACAAGGAAGTAAGATAAAAACTAACCATGTTAAAATCATTTAAGTCAGTCAAGGAGCTTAATTTATCAACCAAGTCTATGTTGTTTTTAACATTAAAGTTAGAAATTTTGCCAACAATAGGGCTCAAAATATCAACAAGCCATTTGGATAATTTATATGAAACTGACCCTATGGAGCTAATAATTGATCTGACTGGATTCCCTGGTTTGTGTGTTTTTATTAGTCCATACATGTAAGGCAAAGATGGATTAGTGGAAGTAAATTGTTTGACTAATTCATCTTTGCCTTTCAGTAGAAGTTTTATTGTTTTATTGAAATTGCTGTTAACGGTTTCTAGGGGATTTTTCCTAAGTTTAGAATAGGTTTCAGTATCATCTAAGAGATTATTCATTTTTTCTTGGTAATCATTTTCTTTCATAATTACTATTGAATTTATTTTGTCTGCTTTAGTAAGGCGCAAATTTTTATTGTTATTAAGTGTATCATAAGACTTTAAGAATCTTTGAGGGCAATTGGGAATGTTTGGTTTTAACATAGAGCTATATACCATTCCTTTACTAATATTAATTTCATCAGAGGATAAATCAGAAAATTTTTCAAAGTTACAAAAGGCTTTTGCAATTTCAACATTATTAATTTTTTTTGAAGTTGCAAAACTTAGGCCAAAACCTAGAGCAGCAGTTGTATGTTTGTCTAAAATTTCATCTGATAAGTTAATTACAAAATTGTTTTTAGCATGCTTTGTCCAATCACTATTTTCAATTAAAATGTCTAATTTTCTTTGTAGTTTGGTCTTGAGTTCATTACAAATTCTTCTGAGTTTATTATAGCAATGATCCAACATACTGTGTTTCCATTCTGATGGAATGGCCTGATTAAAAGAGTATTTTTTGTTTCTCAATATTTTGAATGCTTCCTTCTCCTGTAGTTTAGTTATTTCAATATGTTAAGAAATTAAGTCGAATTTTTAACTTGTGGGACTTGATCAGTGTGCAGAAGAAAACTGTGAAACAAAAGATATATGATTAGGAAAGCTTATCGAGAACATTCTGAAGAGTCGTGTGGTATCCATTAATGCAATAAGATCACAGTAAACAGGTGATTTCGGAATATGCAAAACAACCACTCTGAAAAAATAGAGAAATTTCAAGCGCTTTCGTGACTACTCACATTATCAAGGAACTATGAAAGTAAAGCATACAAGGAAGCTATATAAGGGGTCAGGCCAGCACCTCACTATCAGATCCCACAACGGTTAAACACCTGACACGCGCCGACCCAACTTGGATAGATCCTTTGCACAACTCACCCCACAAACTATTCTACCCAAGAAAATTTAAAAATTATTTGTCCAGTGTATTATTAAATTCTTCCCAAATTCTATTAATTATAAATGGATCTAATTTATATAAACCAAAGGAAATATTCATATTATTGTCAAAAACTGCTTTTTATGATTTAAAACACCCAAGAAATGTAAATGATAAATCTTTTAAAGTTGCTAGAAATACTTTTTACAATCCAAAAAGGGACAACCAGCCTTATTCAACGAAAAATATGTTGGTTCTCCCTTACCATGAAAACTTGGTTGATATGCCTTCTCTTCTTAAGACTTTTAATATTAAAGTTGTATTCAAAAATCTTGATACAGTAAAAAAAACTTTTGATAAAGAATTCCCCCCAAAATGCTGATGGATGTGTCTATAAGATTCCTTGTAAAATTTGCGATAAAGTTTATTACGGTCAAACTGGTAAAAAACTCGAACTAAGATTAAAACAACATAAATATAGCATTAGAACTGGACAAGATTCCAATGCTCTATTTATTCATGTAAGAGATTTTAACCATCCAATTGATTTTCAAAAAGTTGAGAAAGTAGTATTAAGCAAGTCCATGGTCGACAGGAATATAATTGAATCTTGTTTCATAAAAAGCAGTTTTGACAATAATATGAATATTTCCTTTGGTTTATATAAATTAGATCCATTTACAATTAATAGAATTTGGGAAGAATTTAATAATACACTGGACAAATAATTTTTAAATTTTCTTGGGTAGAATAGTTTGTGGGGTGAGTTGTGCAAAGGACCTATCCAAGTTGGGTCGGCGCGCGTCAGGTGTTTAACCGTTGTGGGATCTGATAGTGAGGTGCTGGCCTGACCCCTTATATAGCTTCCTTGTATGCTTTACTTTCATAGTTCCTTGATAATGTGAGTAGTCACGAAAGCGCTTGGAATTTCTCTATTTTTTCAGAGTGGTTGTTTTGCATATTCCGAAATCACCTGTTTACTGTGATCTTATTGCATATATATACATATATATATATATATATATATATATATATATATATATATATATATATATATATATATATATATATATATATATATATATATATATATATATATATATATATATATATATATATACATATATGTATATGTATATATATATATATATATGTATATATATATATATATATATATATATATATATATATATATATATATATATAAATATATATCTATATATATATATATATATATATATATATATATATATATATATATATATATATATATATATATATATATATATATTGATATATATATATATATATATATATATATATATATATATATATATATATATATATATATATATATATATATATATATATATATATATATATATGCAATAAGATCACAGTAAACAGGTGATTTCAGAATATGCAAAAGAACCACTGTGAAAGAATAGAGAAATTCCAAGCGTTTTCGTGACTACTCACATTATCAAGGAACTATGAAAGTAAATCATCCAAGGAAGGTATATACGTGGTCTGGCTAACACCCCACTATCAGATCGCACAACAGTTAAACACCTGACGCTCTCAGGCCCAACTTGACAGGTCCTTCGCACAACCCACCAACAAACTATTCTACCCAAGAAAATTTTAAAAACTATTATTTGTCCAGTGTGTTATTAAATTCTTCCCAAATTCTATTAATTATAAATGGATCTAATTTATATAAACCAAAGGAAATATTCATATTATTGTCAAAACTGCTTTTTATGAAACAAGATTCAATTATATTCTGTCGACCATGGACTTGCTTGATACTACTTTCTCAACTTTTTGAAAATCAATTGGATGGTTAAAATCTCTTACATGAATAAATAGAGCATTGGAATCTTGTCCAGTTCTAATGCTATATTTATGTTGTTTTAATCTTAGTTCGAGATTTTTACCAGTTTGACCGTAATAAACTTTATCGCAAATTTTACAAGGAATCTTATAGACACATCCATCAGCATTTTGGGGGGAATTCTTTGTCAAAAGTTTTTTTACTGTATCAAGATTTTTGAATACAACTTTAAATATTAAAAGACTTAAGAAGAGAAGGCATATCAACCAAGTTTTCATGGTAAGGGAGAACCAACATATTTTTAGTTGAATAAGGCTGGTTGTCCCTTTTTGGATTGTAAAAAGTATTTGTAGCAACTTTAAAAGATTTATCAATTACATTTCTTGGGTATTTTAAATCATTACCAATTTCATAAATTTTGGATATTTCCTCATCTATGAACTCAGGACTACAAATTCGTAAAGCTCTCAGAAACATTGATGAGAAAACAGACAGTTTGACTCTATCTTGATGCGAGGAATAATAGTGGACATAGGAACAGTTATTTGTAGGTTTTCTGTAAATTTTAAATTTGAATTCGTTATTACCCTTAATAATTAAAACATCTAGAAAAGACAATGAGTTATTTTCTTCAAACTCAACAGTAAAGTTTATAGAATGAGCTAAGCTATTTAATTTTCCAAGGAAATGGTGTATATCTACATTTTGGGGCATAAGACACAAAATATCATCAACATATCTGAACCATTTAGCTCTATTAGGGAGGATTGTGTTAAGCAACCTTGTTTCAAAAAATTCCATGTATAGGTTACTAAGAACAGGTGAAAGAGGATTTCCCATTGCCATACCAAACTTCTGAGTGTAAAACTTATCATTAAATACAAATTTTGCATCAACAATGCAAAGTTTAATAAGTTTAATGATATTAGGAACTGGCAATGGTAAATCATAGTTAACGAGTTCTTCAGATAAGTAACTTAATAAATCATCAACAGGAACTTTCGTAAACAAGGAAGTAAGATAAAAACTAACCATGTTAAAATCATTTAAGTCAGTCAAGGAGCTTAATTTATCAACTAAGTCTATGTTGTTTTTAACATTAAAATTAAAAATTTTGCCACCAATAGGGCTCAAAATATCAACAAGCCATTTGGATAATTTATATGAAACTGACCCTATGGAGCTAATAATTGATCTTACTGGATTCCCTGGTTTGTGTGTTTTTATTAGTCCATACATGTAAGGCAAAGATGGATTAGTGGAAGTAAATTGTTTGACTAATTCATCTTTGCCTTTCAGTAGAAGTTTTATTGTTTTATTGAAATTGCTGTTGACGGTTTCTAGGGGATTTTTCCTAAGTTTAGAATAGGTTTCAGTATCATCTAAGAGATTATTCATTTTTTCTTGGTAATCATTTTCTTTCATAATTACTATTACATTTATTTTGTCTGCTTTAGTAAGGCGCCAATTTTTATTGTTATTAAGTGTATCATAAGACTTAAAGAATCTTTGAGGGCAATTGGGAATGTTTGGTTTTAACATAGAGCTATATACCATTCCCTTACTAATATTAATTTCATCAGTGGATAAATCAGAAAATTTTTCAAAGTTGCAAAAGGCTTTTGCAATTTCAACATTATTAAGTTTTTTTGGAAGTTGCAAAACTTAGGCCAAAACCTACAGCAGCAGTTGTATGTTTGTCTAAAATTTCATCTGATAAGTTGATTACAAAATTGTTATTAGCATGCTTTGTCCAATCACTATTTTAAATTAAAATGTTAAATTTTCTTTGTAGTTTGTTTTTGAGTTCATTACAAATTCTTCTGAGTTTATTATAGCAATGATCCAACATACTGTGTTTCATAAAAATTTAATAATGTTGAAATTGCAAAAGCATTTTGTAACTTTGAAATATTTTCTGATTTATCCTCTGATGAAATTAATATTAGTAAGGGAATGGTATATAGCTCTATGTTAAAACCAATTTGTAGTCCAGAGTTCATAGATGAGGAAATATCCAAAATTTATGAAATATGTAATGATTTAAAATACCCAAGAAATGTAACTGATAAATCTTTTAAAGTTGCTAGAAATACTTTTTACAATCCAAAAAGGGACAACCAGCCTTATTCAACTAAAAATATGTTGGTTCTCCCTTACCATTAACACTTGGTTGATATGCCTTCTATTGATACAGTAAAAAAAACTTTTGATAAAGAATTCCCCCCAAAATGCTGATGGATGTGTCAATAAGATTCCTTGTAAAATTTGCGATAAAGTTTATTACGGCCAAACTGGTAAAAATTTCGAACTAGGATTAAAACATCACAAATATAGCATTAGAACTGGACAAGATTTCAATGTTCTATTTATTCATGTAAGGGATTTTAACCATCCAATTGATTTTCAAAAAGTTAAGAAAGTAGTTTCAAGCAAGTCCATGGTCGACAGGAATATAATTGAATCTTGTTTCATAAAAAGCAGTTTTGACAATAATATGAATATTTCCTTTGGTTTATATAAATTAGATCCATTTATAATTAATAGAATTTGGGAAGAATTTAATAATACACTGGACAAATAATAATTTTTTAAATTTTCTTGGGTAGAATAGTTTGTTGGTGGGTTGTGCAAAGGACCTGTCCAGTTGGGCCGGCACGTGTCAGGTGTTTAACTGTTGTGGGATCTGATAGTGAGGTGTTGGCCAGACCCCTTATATACCTTCCTTGGATGCTTTACTTTCATAGTTCCTTGATAATGTTAGTCACGAAAGCGCTTGGAATTTCTCTATTCTTTCACAGTGGTTGTTTTGCATATATATATATATATATATATATATATATATATATATATATATATATATATACTATATATATATATATATATATATATATATATATATATAATATATATATATACTATATATATATATATATATATATATATACATATATATATAGATATATATATATATATATATATATATATATATATATATATATATATATATATATATATATATATATATATATATATATATATATATATATATGTATGTATATGTCGTGCCGAATAGGCAGAACTTGCGATCTTGTCTTAAATAGCAATGCTCATCTTGTCATATAGGACAAGCGAAAATTTATGTATGTAATAATTTCGCCAAAATCATTCTGAACCTAACGAAAAAAACATACTTCACTGTGTTTGTTTAGTATTAAATTATTGTAAACAAATCTAAAATATATATTGTTGGGTTAGGCTAAAATAAATTGTTCTTGTTATATTAAGGTTAGGTAAGTTTTCTAAGATTCTTTTGGTGCAAAATTAAAATTTTTTACATTAACATTAATAAAAAAATATATCTTTAAACGTATAAGAGAAAATTTTTGAAAGGACCTAATTCTAAATGAGTTCTTGCTAATTGACCAGTTTTACATATTCGGCACGACATATATATACATACATATATATATATATATATATATATATATATATATATATATATATATATATAGATATATATTATATATATAGTATAATATATACTATAAATATATATATATATATATATATATATATATATATATATAATATATATATTATATATATATAAATATATATATATATACTATATATATATATATATATATATTATATATATATATATATATATATATATAGTATATATATATATATATATATATATATATATAGATATATATATATATATATATATATATGTTGTGCCGAATAGGCAGAACTTCCGATCTTGGCTTAAATAGCAATGCTCATCTTGCCATATAGGACAAACGAAAATTTGTGTATGCAAAAATTTCGCCAAAATCACTCTGAACATAACGAAAAAAAAATATTTCATTGTGTTTGATCAGTATTAAATTATAGTAAAGAAATCTAAAATATATTTAGTTGGGTTAGGCTAAAATAAATTGTTCTTGCTATAATAAGGTTAGGTAAGTTTTCTAAGTTCCTTTTGGTGCAAAATTATAAATTTTAACTTCAACATTAATGAAAAAATATATCTTTAAACGTATAAAAGAAAATTTTAGAAATGACTTAATTTTAAATGAGTTCTTGCTAATTGACCAGTTTTACATATTCGGAACTATATATATATATATGTATATATATATATATATATATATATATATATATATAAATATATATATATATATATATATATATATAGTATATATATATATATATATATATATACATATATATATATATACATATATATATATATATATATATATATATATATATATATATATATATATATATATATATATATATATATATATATATATAGTATATATATATATATATATATGCAAAACAACCACTCTGAAAGAATAGAGAAATTCCAAGCGCTTTCGTGACTACTCACATTATCAAGGAACTATGAAAGTAAAGCATCCAAGGAAGCTATATAAGGGGTCCTTGGATGCTTACTTCATAGTTCCTTGATAATGTGAGTAGTCACGAAAGCGCTTGGAATTTCTCTATTCTTTCAGAGTGGTTGTTTTGCATATTTTGAAATCACCTGTTTACTGTGATCTTGTTGCATATATATATATATATATATATATATATATATATATATATATATATATATATATATATATATATATATATATATATATATATATATATATATATATATATATATATATATATATGTGTGTATATATATATATATATATATATATATATATATATATATATATATATATATATATATATATATATATATATATATATATATATATATATATATATATATATAAGGGGACAAAAGAGAGTGCAAAAATTATAGGGGGATAAGTCTGTTGAGTATACCTGGTAAAGTGTATGGTAGAGTTATTATTGAAAGAATTAAGAGTAAGACGGAGAATAGGATAGCATATGAACAAGGACTCTTTAAGAAATGTAGGTGGTGTGTGGACCAGGTGTTTACAGTGAAACATATAAGTGAGCAGTATTTGGATAAGGCTAAAGAGGTTTTTGTGGCATTTATGGATTTGGAAAAGGCGTATGACAGGGTGAATAGGGGGCAATGTGGCAGATGTTGCAGGTGTATGGTGTAGGAGGTAGATTACTGAAAGCAGTGAAGAGTTTTTACGAGGATAGTGAGGCTCAAGTTAGAGTAAGTATGAAAGAGGGAGATTATTTCCCAGTAAAAGTAGGCCTTAGACAAGGATGTGTGATGTCACCGTGATTGTTTAATATATTTATAGATGGGGTTGTAAGAGAAGTAAATGCGAGGGTCTTGGCAAGAGGCGTGGAGTTAAAAGCTAAAGAATCACACTTAAAGTGGGAGTTGTCTCAGTTGCTCTTTGCTGATGACACTGTGCTCTTGGGAGATTCTGAATAGAAGTTTCAGAGGCTGGTGGATGAATTTGGTAGGGTATGCAAAAGAAGAAAATTAAAAGTGAATACAGGAAAGAGTAAGGTTATGAGGATAACAAAAAGATTAGGTGATTAAAGATTGGATATCAGATTGGAGGGAGAGAGTATGGAGGAGGTGAATGTATTCAGATATTTATGAGTGTACGTGTCAGCGGATGGGTCTATGAAAGATGAGGTGAATCATAGAACTGATGAGGGGAAAAGGGTGAGCGGTGCACTTAGGAGTCTTAGGAGACAAAGAACTTTGTCCTTGGAGGCAAAGAGGGGAATGTATGAGAGTATAATTTTACGAACGCTCTTATATGGGTGTGAAGCATGGGTGATGAATGTTGCAGCGAGGAGAAGGCTGGAGGCAGTGGAGATGTCATGTCTGAGGGAAATGTGTGGTGTGAATATAATGCAGAGAATTCGTAGTTTGGAAGTTAGGAGGAGGTGCGGGATTACCAAAAATGTTGTCCAGAGGGCTGAGGAAGGGTTGTTGAGGTGGTTCGGACATGTATAGAGAATGGAGCGAAAAAGAATGACTTCAAGAGTGTATCAGTCTGTAGTGGAAGGAAGGCGGGGTAGGGGTCGGCCTAGGAAAGGTTGGAAAGAGGGGGCAAAGAGGGTTTTGTGTGCGAGGGGCTTGGACTTCCAGCAGGCATGCGTGAGCGTGTTTGATAGGAGTGAATGGAGACAAATGGTTTTTAATACTTGACGTGCTGTTGGAGTGTGAGGAAAGTAACATTTATGGAGGGACTCAGGGAAACTGGAAGGCCGGACTTGAGTCCTGGAGATGGGAACTACAGTGCCTGCACTTTGAAGGAGGGGTGTTAATGTTGCAGTTTAAAAATTGTAGTGTAAAGCACCCTTCTGGCAAGACAGTGATGGAGTGAATGATGGTGAAAGTTTTTCTTTTTTCGGGCCACCCTGCCTTGGTTTTGAATCGGCCAGTGTGTTAATAATAATAAATATATATATACACATATGCGGCAAGGGCCTACATCAGGGACCTACCAGAAGACAAGGCTGTAGTCAAACTTGATTTTAGAAATGCCTTTAATATGGTGAAGAGAGATGCTATCTTGCCAGCTGTTCGGGATCGGTTTCCCAGTCTTTTTCCCTTCATTTCAGCAGGCTACAGCAAACCCTCAATTCTTTTGTTTGGAGAACATGAAATTCTCTTATCAGAAGGTGTTCAGCAGGGTGACCCACTAGCTCCACTTCTCATCTGCTTGGCAGTAAGTGATATAACTTCCAGCCTACGAAGTGAGCTCAACATCTGGTACCTGGATGATGGCACTCTGGCAGGTACTGAAGAGTCCCTGGTGGAGGACCTACAACTGGTGACTCATCCTCAATCCTGATTGGCCCTGTGGAAATGACGTAGTAGTTTTATACACATCAGCTTCCTGTAAGGTTAGATGTTCTTCGCCTGCTGCAATGTCAGGGAGGTCAATGTTGGTACTCGGAGCCCTGGGTGGATGCTTGTCCTTCAGAGCTTGTGCTGTGCTGACGCCCTTGGGAGCGATGGTATCCTCAATTGTTAAAAGCCTCAGAGCTCTAATAGTATTACCCTCTTCTATTTTTTTGCTAATTTGGGCTCTGATTTTTGAGGCGTCGGGTGTCCTGTTGTTGGCATTTGCCCGGCGGGTGTTTTTCGCCCTAGGGGAAAGATGGATGAAGTTGTCATCCCTTGGGAATGCATTTATTGCCCTAATAACATGTGTTGCTACTGACTTGTCCCTCCTTGGTGGGACAGCCAAACAGGCATTGCCAAAAAGCAGCAGGTTGTGCCAGGATCTGTTGTTTGAATGAGGATCGTTGACTTTCTTCAGAAGGTCAGTGAATTTGCTAGTAGCTTGAGGACGAGCTGCTTCGGGGATGTGTGTCAGACTCCTGGTGGATGTTAATTTGATTGCAGATTTGAGGTCCTCTGTAGAGGCGAAGCCACAGTAGCTGTCAGCACTATCTGCTGGAAGTGGCTGTTGGTTGTTCTCATTTGGAGCTCTCCTGGAGCCTTGACATCCATTGTGTGCATGGATGTTGCCAGTTGAGGGATTGAGTGCACATTCCTTGTAGCACACCTGGCAGATGCTTCGTGAATGACGACTTTGGCTCTGTCGTGAAGATTCCTTGGAACCCACGACTGCTTGTGGAATTGCTGATATCGTGGGGTAGGAGGGCACTTGCTGTGGGATGACGGGTGAAGGACAGCATGGATGCATGGGGGATGAGGGTGGGGGAGTAGCGAGTGACAGAACTTGTAATTGGTGGGACACTAAACGGCAACACTCTTAGTCAGTAAGTCAGTGGGCCTAGGCGGAGATTAAGGGAGGGGATCAGGGATGGGGGGCAAAGGGAGTGGCCCTGTGTGTTTGCTAAAGATGCACATCACTGACTAGCTTTTGCTAATTGTTATACACTTATTATTCCATTTAGGAAAAACCCTCGCCATTTGCCACACTAATCACCATGCTCTCACTATTAACTATTATATATAGTAATGTAACCAAAAACAAGTGGTATTTAATCAATAACAACACTGCAACTACCCGAGGGATCGAGCATGTGGTGTTTTAGTCCGTCTCATGGTGTGCAAATATTCACGATGCTCTAACCCACTGGTCCAGTAGGTTCGAGCTGTCATGGGGGTTCGAATGAGATATGAAGGTTGAAGATAAACACACATGTTGGATGGTAACACTATATTGCAGAGTGTGAGAAAGGGAGCCCAACCTGCCGTGTGTTGCCTGTAGGCCTGTGCGTGAAGAACTGAGGCGGAGGTAGCGAGTCCCACACACTCATGCCGCATCCTGTGACGTCATACAGTCACTAGGCATTGCAAAGGGGTCGTGTATGTAAAACATATGGATGGTACTATGACACTCAGATAACCTATACATACACAGGGGATTCAGTAGCTATACTGACAGCTCGGTCATGTTACGTATGTCGTCTCGACATACAATACTACACTATAGGCTGAACAGGCAGGTGGCTCTGGGATGATTCTATACAATAACAAAAACATATGTAACTTAGAACTAATGGATGGTATCATAATGGATGTTAACATAATGGGTTTTAACGTAATGCATTACGAATTATAAGAACAAATCATGGTATAATAAAGGATGGAATTGGTTGCTCGATCTGTATTCATGCACTCTACAGATTCTGAGGAAGAATAAATATATATTTACAAAGGTGAAAGTAATTAACAGCAAAGGCAAATCTTGTGCACGCAGATCATTACTGCTAAATTCTCAGAATTCGGAGGAAACGTGAACACAAAAAAAAAAAATCTGAAAACTGATCAGCTGATAACAAAACACAGAGTTGAGAACTTCATTCATCTTGGACATCTGATTATACAGACTATGTACATTTAAACCCAACTCTGCGAGGGTAAGATTTACATATGCAGAATGGTTATCGTCTTTGGGTGGATCGAATTCTTCTGCAATGGCTAACACATGCCTTGACTGAGGGCGATCTGAACGAGTATCTACAAAAGATACATGTGGGTTTCTCATTACTTGTCGAGTACGCAAAGAATAATGACATTCGGGTTGATTATCTGGCTGAGTATTAGAGGTAGAGGGTACAGAGTCAGGAGGATTGTAAGAATCTGTCACATTAGTCTGGGTAGCAATTTCATCAACATCGTATACTAACTTCATATGATCTAAATGCGATTCTTTGTACTTACCAGTACTAATTTCTCTAACCTCATACTTATTGTCATTGATATGTTCAACTACTTGCTAAGGGCCAACAAACTTTTGATCGAGCTTAGGCAATGCGGATGTTTTGTTGAAATTAGTCAGCTTTACTCCCAAACCCACTTTAACTTTTGTCAGCTTAGCACAGCTATTAGTTACTCTAGTAAATTCTGCTGTTGATTTATGAAGTGCTTCACGGATTCTTCTAAAAACACTCTGAGCTATGCTGGTACGAGTTGCTATGAAATCATCAGGGTTATAATTGGGTTTCGGAGTGGAATATAAGAATTCATAGGGTAAACGCTTGTTTACACCGTTCAGTGCATAATGTGGAGTGTCAGCTATGGAAACATTGTAAGCAGAATTGATGGCACATTGAACATCTGGTATAACTTCATGCCAAGTTTCACTATTGGGGTTGATAGTGGCTCTCAAGACATCAAGTGCTTACTTATTGGTTCGTTCTGCTAACCCATTGCTGGCAGGATGATGAGGAACAATGGTGGATTTAGAGATCTTGTATAAAGTACACAAATTTTCAAGAATCTCATTACAGAATTGACCTCCATTATCTGTTACTAAGGACTTAGGGGTGGTATGCATGCAGATAATGCGTTCTTTAAATGCTTTAGCTACTGTCTCAGCAGTATTCTCAGCATATATTGTTGTTGTTGGGGATAGCCAAGTTAGGTATATGGATAGGGCGTTCTGCTTGAAGGAGAGGAGTAGGAGACAGAGAGTTTGCTTTCCTGGGGCTGGGATGGAGGATATTGTTAGCCGTCTGGATGACATCATGAGAGGTAATGGGAGCAATCCTATTATCTGTCTCAGTGCTGGAGGCACGATGTTGGCAGACGTAGCAGTGAGGACCTGACTAGCAGGTATAGGTCAGCAATAGAAATAATTAGAAGTAAGGGTGGGAACCCTCTCATATGTGGTATTTTGCCAAGGAGGGAAGTTGGAAATGAATGGTTGTCCAGGGCAATTGGTGTCAATTGCTGGCTGAACAAATACTGTAAGGAAAATGCGGCAACATTCATTGACAACTGGGACCTATTCTATGGCAGAAATGACATGTATGCCAGGGATGGGGTTCACTTATCTAGGTGTGGGGTGGGAGCACTGGCAACTGCAGTGGAGGGAGCAGTTAGGACTTTAAACTAGGAATAGTTAGTGGTATGGGTTTTGGCAGGAAAACAATGAAGTCCCAGTGTAGTAATATTACGAGTTCTAGGGGAACTAGTAATAATAAGAACGAGATAGATATTGAAAAGCCAGGGACTTTGGGTGATAAGGACAGTAATAGGTTTAGTAGAAAAATAGAAATGAGCAGGAAGGGTAAAGAGAAAGGAGAGTCTTTCAATGTTTATTATGCTAATTGCCGTAGTGCTAGGAATAAGATGGACGAGTTGAGATTAGTTGCTAGTGTAGGTAACATTGATGTATTTGCCTTAACTGAGACGTGGTTTAATTCAAAAAGTCGGGACATGCCTGCGGAATGTCATATTCAGGGTTTTAAATTGTTCCAAGAAGATAGAAGTATTGGGAGGGGCGGGTGGGGTGGCATTGTATGTCCGAGATCGCTTGAACTGTTGCATAAAAACGGGTATTAAGTCTGAAGTAACACATACAGACTCTGTTTGGATAGAATTTTCAGAGGGGCATGAAAAACTGATTTTAGGAGTGATATACCGTCCCCCAAACTTAGATAGGGACCAAGGGAAACTACTATGGGAGGAAATTGTTAAGGCCACAAGGCACGATAATGTAGTAATTCTAGGAGACTTTAACTTTAGTCATGTTGATTGGAATTTCTTGACTGGGAATTTAGAATCATACGACTTCTTAGAAGTATTTCAGGATTGTTTTTTGAAGCAGTTTGTGACAGAACCTACAAGGGGAAATAACCTGCTTGACTTAGTTATGGCAAACAATGAATACCTTGTTAATAATTTAGAAATTTCAGAGGAACTGGGTGCTAGCGACCACAAATCAATTACATTTAGCATTGAATGGAAGTACGATAGTAGCGATAACTCAGTAACAGTCCCAGATTTTCGCTTAGCAGATTACGATGGGCTTAGAGAACACTTATCATCTGTTGACTGGGGTAACGAAGAGAGCTGTCAATATGACAGTTTTCTGAACACTATACATGCTGCTCAAAGAGCGTTTATCCCATATAAAGAAATTAGATCAAATAGAAATGACCCAAAATGGATGAATAATAGGCTCAAATATCTACTAGGGCATAAGAAAGGAATTTATAGGCGTATCAAAAGAGGTGAGGGTCATCTTATGAATCAGTATATTGACATTAAGAGGGACATTAAAAAGGGGATAAGAAAAGCTAAAAGGGACTATGAAATTAAAGTTGCTAGGGATTCTAAAACTAACCCAAAAAGTTTTTTCCAGGTCTATAGAACAAAAGTTAGAGACAAGATAGGTCCCCTTAAAAATAACTATGGGCACCTTACTGACAAAGAGAATGAAATGTGCTTGATTTTAAATAATTATTTTCTCTCAGTTTTTACACAGGAAGACACTAACAATATTCCAGTAATTAATTTTTACAGTGGGCTAGAAGAAGATAAATTATGTAACATCACTGTCACTAGTGAGATGGTTGTGAAGCAGATAGACAGACTGAAGCAAAATAAGTCGCCGGGTCCTGTTGAGGTTTTTTCAAGGGTTCTTAAGGAATGCAAAATGGAACTCTGTGAACCATTAACTAATATTTTTAATTTATCTCTTCAAACAGGTGTAGTGTCTGATATGTGGAAGATGGCTAATGTAACTCCATTTTTAAAACAGGGGACAAGTCGTTACCGTCAAATTACCGCCCAATAAGCCTGACCTCAATTGTAGGCAAATTACTAGAGTCAATTATAGCTGAAGGGGTAGCAGTAATGTTAAATGATCAGTTATGGAAGGAGAAAAGAGAATATGAATGTGTAAATTCAAGAATTATGTGGATTAAAGTAAAGGTTGGATGCGAGAAGTGGGTCATAATAAGTGTGTATGCACCTGGAGAAGAGAGGAATGCAGAGGAGAGAGAGAGATTTTGGGAGATGTTAAGTGAATGTATAGGAGCCTTTGAACCAAGTGAGAGAGTAATTGTGGTAGGGGACTTGAATGCTAAAGTAGGAGAAACTTTTAGAGAGGGTGTGGTAGGTAAGTTTGGGGTGCCAGGTGTAAATGATAATGGGAGCCCTTTGATTGAACTTTGTATAGAAAGGGGTTTAGTTATAGGTAATACATATTTTAAGAAAAAGAGGATAAATAAGTATACACGATATGATGTAGGGCGAAATGACAGTAGTTTGTTGGATTATGTATTGGTAGATAAAAGACTGTTGAGTAGACTTCAGGATGTACATGTTTATAGAGGGGCCACAGATATATCAGATCACTTTCTAGTTGTAGCTACACTGAGAGTAAAAGGTAGATGGGATACAAGGAGAATAGAAGCATCAGGGAAGAGAGAGGTGAAGGTTTATAAACTAAAAGAGGAGGCAGTTAGGGTAAGATATAAACAGCTATTGGAGGATAGATGGGCTAATGAGAGCATAGGCAATGGGGTCGAAGAGGTATGGGGTAGGTTTAAAAATGTAGTGTTAGAGTGTTCAGCAGAAGTTTGTGGTTACAGGAAAGTGGGTGCAGGAGGGAAGAGGAGCGATTGGTGGAATGATGATGTAAAGAGAGTAGTAAGGGAGAAAAAGTTAGCATATGAGAAGTTTTTACAAAGTAGAAGTGATGCAAGGAGGGAAGAGTATATGGAGAAAAAGAGAGAAGTTAAGAGAGTGGTGAATCAATGTAAAAAGAGAGCAAATGAGAGAGTGGGTGAGATGTTATCAACAAATTTTGTTGAAAATAAGAAAAAGTTTTGGAGTGAGATTAACAAGTTAAGAAAGCCTAGAGAACAAATGGATTTGTCAGTTAAAAATAGGAGAGGAGAGTTATTAAATGGAGAGTTAGAGGTATTGGGAAGATGGAAGGAATATTTTGAGGAATTGTTAAATGTTGATGAAGATAGGGAAGCTGTGATTTCGTGTATAGGGCAAGGAGGAATAACATCTTGTAGGAGTGAGGAAGAGCCAGTTGTGAGTGTGGGGGAAGTTCGTGAGGCAGTAGGTAAAATGAAAGGGGGTAAGGCAGCCGGGATTGATGGGATAAAGATAGAAATGTTAAAAGCAGGTGGGGATATGGTTTTGGAGTGGTTGGTGCAATTATTTAATAAATGTATGGAAGAGGGTAAGGTACCTAGGGATTGGCAGAGAGCATGCATAGTTCCTTTGTATAAAGGCAAAGGGGATAAAAGAGAGTGCAAAAATTATAGGGGGATAAGTCTGTTGAGTGTACCTGGTAAAGTGTATGGTAGAGTTATAATTGAAAGAATTAAGAGTAAGACGGAGAATAGGATAGCAGATGAACAAGGAGGCTTTAGGAAAGGTAGGGGGTGTGTGGACCAGGTGTTTACAGTGAAACATATAAGTGAACAGTATTTAGATAAGGCTAAAGAGGTCTTTGTGGCATTTATGGATTTGGAAAAGGCGTATGACAGGGTGGATAGGGGGGCAATGTGGCAGATGTTGCAAGTGTATGGTGTAGGAGGTAGGTTACTGAAAGCAGTGAAGAGTTTTTACGAGGATAGTGAGGCTCAAGTTAGAGTATGTAGGAAAGAGGGAAATTTTTTCCCAGTAAAAGTAGGCCTTAGACAAGGATGTGTGATGTCACCGTGGTTGTTTAATATATTTATAGATGGGGTTGTAAGAGAAGTAAATGCGAGGGTCTTGGCAAGAGGCGTGGAGTTAAAAGATAAAGAATCACACACAAAGTGGGAGTTGTCACAGCTGCTCTTTGCTGATGACACTGTGCTCTTGGGAGATTCTGAAGAGAAGTTGCAGAGATTGGTGGATGAATTTGGTAGGGTGTGCAAAAGAAGAAAATTAAAGGTGAATACAGGAAAGAGTAAGGTTATGAGGATAACAAAAAGATTAGGTGACGAAAGATTGAATATCAGATTGGAGGGAGAGAGTATGGAGGAGGTGAACGTATTCAGATATTTGGGAGTGGACGTGTCAGCGGATGGGTCTATGAAAGATGAGGTGAATCATAGAATTGATGAGGGAAAAAGAGTGAGTGGTGCACTTAGGAGTCTGTGGAGACAAAGAACTTTGTCCTTGGAGGCAAAGAGGGGAATGTATGAGAGTATAGTTTTACCAACGCTCTTATATGGGTGTGAAGCGTGGGTGATGAATGTTGCAGCGAGGAGAAGGCTGGAGGCAGTGGAGATGTCATGTCTGAGGGCAATGTGTGGTGTGAATATAATGCAGAGAATTCGTAGTTTGGAAGTTAGGAGGAGGTGCGGGATTACCAAAACTGTTGTCCAGAGGGCTGAGGAAGGGTTGTTGAGGTGGTTCGGACATGTAGAGAGAATGGAGCGAAACAGAATGACTTCAAGAGTGTATCAGTCTGTAGTGGAAGGAAGGCGGGGTAGGGGTCGGCCTAGGAAGGGTTGGAGGGAGGGGGTAAAGGAGGTTTTGTGTGCGAGGGGCTTGGACTTCCAGCAGGCATGCGTGAGCGTGTTTGATAGGAGTGAATGGAGACAAATGGTTTTTAATACTTGACGTGCTGTTGGAGTGTGAGCAAAGTAACATTTATGAAGGGATTCAGGGAAA
Source organism: Cherax quadricarinatus (assembly GCF_038502225.1). Classification (NCBI taxonomy): domain Eukaryota; kingdom Metazoa; phylum Arthropoda; class Malacostraca; order Decapoda; family Parastacidae; genus Cherax; species Cherax quadricarinatus. Next base: position 76,158 of record NW_027195376.1, read on the forward strand.
CCGGCAGGCCGGACTTGAGTCCTAGAGATGGGAAGTACAGTGCCTGCACTCTGAAGGAGGGGTGTTAATGTTGCAGTTTAAAAACTGTAGTGTAAAGCACCCTTCTGGCAAGACAGTGATGGAGTGAATGATGGTGAAAGTTTTTCTTTTTCGGGCCACCCTGCCTTGGTGGGAATCGGCCGGTGTGATAATAAAAAAAATAAAATAATTATAGCTGAGATTATAAGAAGCCATCTCGATAAGCATAGCTTGATTAATGATACTCAGCATGGATTCACAAGAGGCCGGTCTTGTCTAACTAATTTATTAACTTTCCTCAGTAAAGCTTTTGAGGCTGTTGACCACAATAAAGAATTTGATATTATTTACTTAGATTTTAGTAAGGCTTTTGATAGAGTTCCGCACCATAGACTGTTAAAGAAAGTGGCAGCTCATGGCATTGGGGGGAAAGTGCTCTCGTGGATCGAGTCATGGCTCACTGACAGGAAGCAGAGAGTGTCCATAAATGGGGTTAAATCCGAGTGGGGATCTGTAACAAGTGGCGTTCCACAGGGATCAGTCTTGGGCCCGTTGTTGTTTATAATATATATCAATGATCTTGATGAGGGAATTACTAGTGATATGAGCAAATTCGCCGATGACACAAAGATAGGTAGGATAATTGATTCAAACATAGATGTTATGGAACTTCAGGAGGATTTAAACAAACTCTATTCTTGGTCAGAAAAGTGGCAGATGCAGTTCAATGTAGATAAATGCAAGGTTCTGAAGCTTGGGAGTGCCCATAACCCTAGTACTTATAAGTTAAATGATGTAGAACTTAGCCATACAGATTGCGAAAAGGACTTGGGGGTTATGGTGAGCAGCAACCTAAACCAAGACAGCAATGCCTAAGCGTATGTAATAAGGCAAATAGATTACTGGGATTTATATCAAGAAGTGTAAGCAACAGAAGTCCAGAGGTCATACTGCAGCTTTATACATCATTAGTAAGGCCTCACCTAGATTATGCAGCTCAGTTCTGGTCTCCGTATTACAAAATGGACATAAATTCGTTAGAAAACATTCAGCGTAGGATGACTAAATTAATACATAGCATTAGAAATCTTCCTTATGAAGAAAGATTGAAGACTCTTAAGTTACATTCACTTGTTAGACGAAGAATGAGGGGAGACCTGATCGAAGTGTATAAGTGGAAGATAGGTATTAATAAAGGGGATATTAATAAGGTCTTGAGGAAGTCTCTCCATGAGAGAACCCGCAGTAATGGATTTAAATTAGATAAGTTTAGATTTAGAAAGGACATAGGAAAGTATTGGTTTGGAAATAGGGTAGCTGATGAGTGGAACAGTCTACCTAGTTGGGGTTATTGAGGCAAGGACTTTGGGTAGTTTCAAATCTAGGTTGGATAAGTACATGAGTGGGAGGGGTTGGATTTGAGTGGGACTTTCACATCAGAGCTTATTTCTTGGGTGGCATTGAAAATTGGGTTGGGCAAATGTTTTGTTAGTGGGATGAATTGTAAAGCCTTCTGCAGTGTTCCTCCTTTCTTATGTTCTTATGTTCTTATGTCTTATCTGCAATTGGAACTAACTCACAATATCTGGTGAAATGGTCTACCATAACACACAGATGTTTATTGCCTTGGAGGGAACATTTAAAATTGGTTAACAAATCTAGTGCAACTCTTTCCCGTGGTTGGATACACCTGGATTAGATTAGGACCATTGACATTTCCTTTATGCTGCATACAAACACTACATTTCTTAACATACTCTGAAATGTCAGTTGCCATTCGTGGCCAAAAGTATTTCATTCTGGCTTGTTTCACAGAATGATCCATACCAGGGTTTGCAACACCTGGTGCATCGTTAACTAGCTGTAGAGCTACATTCACTAGTGACTGTGGAATTTCTAACTGATATACTCTTCTGCTTGGAGTACCCAACTCGGCTGTTCGATACAGTAACTCTTGGCACATTACAAAGTCACTAATGGGTGCTGGTGGTTTCACAGTCAGAATAAGATCTTCCTGGAGTAGGAATCGAATCACACCAGACCACAAGGGATCTGTTCTTTCTTACTGGAGGAATGAACAAACTCAGTGGAGTGGATGACTCTCCCCCACTGGTGCAGTAGGTTAGAGCTTCATGAATTTTAAAACACCAGGGGTTTTATCCCTCAACTAGTCGCAGTGCTGTTTTACATATGCAATGGAACTTCTACTTACGAGTGCATTCACGTGAAGTTTTTCCAGATACGAGCAGTCGTTCGGTCGATTTTTTCCTTCAGGATGTGAGCGAAATTTCCAGATGTGAAGGGGCCTCAAGAGAGGTTCCTTGATACCGGTGAGGGGCTCTTGCTCTTGATCTAGGGAACTGAATCTCATTTGTTTTTTGGACTATCTTATTGAAACTTGGGCACTGATGATGGAAAGATGCTTCTTAACGTACACCGAAAATGAAAGAAATCGGACCATAAATAATAGAATTCGCTTCTCAGTCATTATTCATCCCTTAGTGGTATTTTCGTATGATTTTTATGATTGTATTTTCGTTTCTTTTTTTTTTTTTTTTGGTCATTTGATAGAATGGAAGATGTATTACAGAAATAGATATGATTATGATTGGTTTCACTGTGAATAGTACCTTGAAATTGACCTGCAAATAGCAGAAATATTAGATTCCTTGGCAATGTTTAAGAATAAACAAATGACACAAGAACATAAGAAAGAAGGAACACTGCAACGGGCCTACTGACCCATGTGGAGCAGGTCCATGCCCCCCATACCCCCGGATTAGCCCGATGACCAACCCAGTCTGGTCACCTCTACTCAAGGAAAGAGCACGGCACCAGACTCAGCAGCACATGCTAGTCAGGTTCAACTCACACCCACCCACACCCACTCATGTATTTATCAAACCTATTTTTGAAACAACACAACGTTTTAGCCTCAATAACTGTACTCGGGAGTTTGTTCCACTCATCCACAACTCTATTACCAAACCAGTACTTTCCTATATCCTTCCTGAATCTGAATTTTTACAACTTCAAACCATTGCTGCGAGTCCTGTCTTGGCTGGAAATTTTCAGCACGCTACTTATATCCCCCTTTATTTTTTCCTATTTTCCATTTATGCACCTCGATCATATTCCCCCTAATTTTACGCCTTTCGAGAGAGTGCAGATTCAGGGCCCTCAGTCTATCCTCATAGGGAAGATTTCTGATACATGGGATCAACTTTGACATCCTCCTCTGTATGTTTTCCAGAGCATTTATATCTTTTCTGTAATACGGTGACCAGAACCGAGCAGCATAGTCTAAATGAGGCCTAACCAAGGATATATAGAGTTGAAGAACAACCTGAGGACTTCTATTATTTATACTTCTAGATATGAAGCCAAGAATTCTGTTAGCTTTATTGTGAACACTAATGCACTGTTGTCTTGGTTTTAGATTACTGCTAACCAGAACTCCTAAATCCTTTACGCAATCAGTAGTATTAAGATCTACATTATTTAGTTTTTATGTGGCATGGTTATTTACCTGTCCAACATTTAGAACTTTGCATTTGTCTATATTAAACTGCATCTGCCACTTCTCCGACCATTGCTTCAGTCTGTTCAAATCATCTTGGAGTGCTCTAGTGTCCTCATTAGAATGAATTGGACGGCCTATTTTGGTGTCATCAGCAAATTCGCTTATGTCGCTATTTATTCCCTCATCTATATCGTTTATGTAAATTGTGAACAACAATGGGCCCAACACTGACCCCTGAGGAACACCTCTTCTGACGTGCCCCCATTCTGATTTCTCCCCATTTATGCAAACTGTCTGCTGCCTATTTGTCAGCCATGCCTCTACCCAGGAAAAAATTTCTCCTCCTATTCCGTGTGCCCTAAGTTTCCTCAATAGCCTCTGGTGTGGAACTCTATCGAAAGCCTTACTGAAGTTCATATACACAATATCATATTCATTACCATGATCTACCTCCTCAAACACCTTAGTGTATTCCAATTTGCAGTCATGAATGGGTTGACATAGCAGTAAATCTTATTTTTTTTATGTGAATAAAAATTACAACTAGTAATAATAATAATAATAATAATAATAATAATAATAATAATAATAATAATAATAATAATAATAAAAATAATAATAATAATAAAAATAGTAATAATAATAATAATAATAATAATAATAATAATAATAATAATAATAATAATAATAATAATAATAATAATAATATGTATAATAATGATAGTATGATAATAACAACAACAACAACAACAACAACAACAACAACAACAACAACAACAACAACAACAACAATAATAATAATAATAATAATAATAATAATAATAATAATAATAACAATAATACGAATAATGATAATAATGTACTACACAACAATAATTATAATAATAGACGGCTTCAAAAGACCGTCACTGGATGACAGTGATTACAACAGCAACGCAGGAGAGGTGGCCTCCTCCACTTGCCACATAATGACATATTTTATTCATTATAGAGTATATATCAGGTTTCTATGTTATTTATTTTCTTTATTATGTCACATTAGATGAACTGTGATAGATAAATAAGCCATATAGATGATATTAGCCAAATATTGAGGTATCTTAACAATAAATAAAAAAATAAAAAAATGTGTTAATTTCATCTTGCCGGTATTATATACCATTCTTGTACTACTACTACTACCACCACCTCTTCCTGCCTATATATAGCCGTCCTGCTCCACTTCTGGTTAATCGCCGGGTAACCATCTGGAGAAGACCCGGGCCGGAAATACCGGCAAATCTCTGACTAACTAACTAACTTCTGGTTAGTGTGACTTTGTCAATGGTCCAAGTCGGACCGAAACGTCGTCGTAAGCTTCTCTCTTTTATGTGCGGGTTATTTGTGTATTGAAGTATCTTGTCGTGCCTCCTGAGAGTTGGAAGGGATTAATTACATTTCAGTTATTTTAAATGAGGATAACTGACTCTGCAAACAAGCAGATCCAGACCCGAGCAAGGTCATGGAATGGATTAAACTCGTAAGCAGGGGTTCCACTGGATATATATATATATATATATATATATATATATATATATATATATATATATATATATATATATATATATATATATATATATATATATATATATATATATATATATATATATATATATATATATAAGAACATAAGAAAGAAGGAACATTGCAACAAGCCTACTGGCCTATGCGAGGCAGGTCCAATTCTCCCACCGGCTTTAGCCAATGCCTTGACCTAGTGAGTTCAGACACATCACTTAAGGGAGGAGCACCGCATCTTACCTAGAAGCACAATCTAGTCAGGTCCAACTCACACCAACCAACGCCCACTCATGTATTTATCCAACCTATTTTTTAAATTACACAATGTCTTAGCGTCTATGACAGTACTCGGGAGTTTATTCCTCTCATTCATAACCAATGCTTTCCTGTATCCTTCCTGAATCTGAATTTTTCCGGTTTAAAGCCATTGCTGCGAGTCCTGTCTATGTTAGATATTTTTAGCACAATATTTACATCCCCTTTATTAATTCCTGTTTTCCACTTATACACCTCACTCATATCCCCTCTAATTCTACGCCTTTCTAGGGAGTGAAGATTCAGGGCCCTCGGTCTATCCTCTTAGGGAAGATTTCTGATACATGGATCAACTTTGTCATCCTTCTATGTACGTTTTCTAGTGCATTTATATTCATTATATAATACGGTGACCAAAACTGTGCAGCATAATCTAAATGAGGCCTAACCAAAGATATATGAAGTTAAAGAACAACCTAAGGACTTCTATTATTTATACTTATTGCTATGAAGCCAAGGACTCTGTCAGCTTTATTGCGAACACTAATGCACTGCTGTGCAATCCGTAATATTAAGATCTATATTATTTAGTTTATATGTGTCATGGTTATTTTCCTCTCCAACATTTAGAACTTTGCATTTGTCTATATTAAACTGCATCTGCCACTTCTCCGACCACTGCATCAGTCTATTCAAATCATCCTGGAATGCTCTAATGTCCTCATTAGAATGAATTGGACGGCCTATTTTGGTGTCATCAGCAAATTTCCTTATGTTGCTATTCATTCCCTCATCTATGTCGTTTATTTAGATTGTGAACAACAACGGGCCCAACACTGACCCCTGAGGAACACCACTTGTGGTGTGCCCCAATCTGATTTCTCCCCATTTATGCAAACTGTCTGCTGCCTATTTGTCAACCATGCCTCTACGTAGGAAGAAATTTCTCCTCCTATTCCGTGTGCCTTAAGTTTCCTCAATAGCCTCTGATGCGGAACTCTATCGAAAGCCTTACTGAAGTTCATATACACAATATCATATTCATTACCATGATCTACCTCCTCAAACACCTTAGTGAAAAAGTTAGTAAATTCGTAAGACTGGAACGCCCCTTTGCAAAACTGTGCGAAGATTCATTAATCAATTTATGCCTTTCGAGATGGCTACGAATTGCTTCGGCAATTATTGATTCCATAAATCTCACTGTGGAGGTAAGGCTTATTGGTCTATAGTTCGAAGCCAAGGACCTGTCACCTGCCTTGTAAATAGGTATTACATTTCCCATTTTCCATTTATTAGGCACTATGCTATTGCCTGATATATTGAAAAGATTAGCCAAAGGTTTGCTAAGTTCCTCTTTACATTCCTTTAACACCCTTGCAAACAGTTCATCAGGACCTTGGGATTCGTTAGGTTTTAATTTCTCTATTTGTCTGAGGACCATGTCACTAGTTACCACAATCATGTGTAGTTTATCATCATCCTGTTCTACATATTTATTATTTCTGGAATATCGCTAGTATTTTGTTGTTGTTGGGGATAGCCATGTTAAGAATATGGATAGGGCGTTCTGCTTGAAGGACAGGAGTAGGAGACAGAGAGTTTGCTTTCCTGGGGCTGGGATGGAGGATATTGTTAGCCGTCTGGATGACATCATGAGAGGTAATGGGAGCAATCCTATTATCTGTGTCAGTGCTGGAGGCAACGATGTTGGCAGACGTAGGAGTGAAGACCTGATTAGCAGGTATAGGTCAGCAATAGAAATAATTAGGAGTAAGGGCGGGAACCCTCTCATATGTGGTATTTTGCCAAGGAGAGGAGTTGGAAATGAATGGTTGTACAGGGCAATTGGTGTCAATTGCTGGCTGGACAAATACTGTAAGGAAAATGCGGTAACATTCATTGACACTGGGACCTCTTCTATGGCAGAAATGACATGTATGCCAGGGATGGGGTTCACTTATCTAGGTCTGGGGTGGTAGCACTGGCAACTGCAGTGGAGGGAACAGTTAGGACTTTAAACTAGGAATAGTTAGTGGTATGGGTTTTGGCAGGAAAACAGTGAAGTCCCAGTGAAGTAATATTACGAGTTCTAGGGGAACTAGTAATAAGCAGAACGAGATAGATATTGAAAAGCCAGGGACTTTGGGTGATAAGGACAGTAATAGGTTTAGTAGAAAAACAGAAATGAGCAGGAAGGGTAAAGAGAAAGGAGAGTCTTTCAATGTTTATTATGCTAATTGCCGTAGTGCTAGGAATAAGATGGACGAGTAGAGATTAGTTGCTAGTGCAGGTAACATTGATGTATTTGCCTTAACTGAGACGTGGTTTAATTCAAAAAGTCGGGACATGCCTGTGGAATGTCATATTCAGGGTTTTAAATTGTTCCAAGTAGATAGAAGTATCGGGAAGGGGGAGGGGTGGCATTGTATGTCCGAGATCGCTTGAACTGTTGCATAAAAACGGGTATTAAGTCTGAAGTAACACATACAGAGTCTGTTTGGATAGAATTTTCAGAGGGGCATGAAAAACTGATTTTAGGAGTGATATACCGTCCCCCAAACTTAGATAGGGACCAAGAGAGACTACTATGGGAGGAAACTGTTAAGGCCACAAGGCACGATAATGTAGTAATTCTAGGAGACTTTAGCTTTAGTCATATTGATTGGAATTTCTTGACTGGGAATTCAGAATCATACGACTTCTTAGATGTAGTTCAGGATTGTTTTTTGAAGCAGTTTGTGACAGAACCTACAAGGGGAAATAACCTGCTTGACTTAGTTATGGCAAACAATGAATACCTTGTTAAAAATTTAGAAATTTCAGAGGAACTGGGTGCTAGCGACCACAAATCAATTACATTTAGCATTGAATGGAAGTACGATAGTAGCGATAACTCAGTAACAGTCCCAGATTTTCGCTTAGCAGATTACGATGGGCTTAGAGAACACTTATCATCTGTTGACTGGGGTAACGAAGTGAGCTATCAATATGACAGTTTTCTGAACACTATGCATGCTGCTCAAAGAACGTTTATCCCATATAAAGAAATTAGATCAAATAGAAATGACCCAAAATGGATGAATAATAGGCTCAAATATCTACTAGGGCATAAGAAAGGAATTTATAGGCGTATCAAAAGAGGTGAGGGTCATCTTATGAATCAGTATATTGACATTAAGAGGGACATTAAAAAGGGGATAAGAAAAGCTAAAAGGGACTATGAAATTAAAGTTGCTAGGGATTCTAAAACTAACCCAAAAAGTTTTTCCAGGTCTATAGAACAAAAGTTAGAGATAAGATAGGTCCCCTTAAAAATAACTATGGGCACCTTACTGACAAAGAGAATGAAAATTGCTCGATTTTTAATAATTATTTTCTCTCAGTTTTTACACAGGAATACACTAACAATATTCCAGTAATTAATTTTTATAGTGGGCTAGAAGAAGATAAATTATGTAACATCACAGTCACTAGTGAAATGGTTGTGAAGCAGATAGACTGAAGCAAAACAAGTCGCCGGGTCCTGATAAGGTTTTTTCAAGGGTTCTTAAGGAATGCAAAATGGAACTCTGTGAACCATTAACTAATATTTTTAATTTATCTTTTCAAACAGGTGTAGTGTCTGATATGTGGAAGATGGCTAATGTAATTCATATTTTTAAAACAGGGGACAAGTCGTTACCGTCAAATTACCGCCCAATAAGCCTGACCTCAATTGTAGGCAAATTACTAGAGTCAATTATAGCTGAGATTATAAGAAGCCATCTCGATAAGCATAGCTTGATTAATGATACTCAGCATGGATTCACAAGAGGCCGGTCTTGTCTAACTAATTTATTAATTTTCCTTAGTAAAGCTTTTGAGGCTATTGACCACGATAAAGAATTTGATATTATTTACTTAGATTTTAGTAAGGCTTTTGCTAGAGTTCCGCACCATAGACTGTTAAAGAAAGTGGCAGCTCATGGCATTGGGGAAAAAGTGCTCTCGTGGATCGAGTCATGGCTCACTGACAGGAAGCAGAGAGTGTCCATAAATGGGGTTAAATCCGAGTGGGGATCAGTAATAAGTGGCGTTCCACAGGGATCAGTCTTGGACCCGTTGTTGTTTATAATATATATCAATGATCTTGATGAGGGAATTACTAGTGATATGAGCAAATTCGCCGATGACACAAAGATAGGTAGGATAATTGATTCAAACGTAGATGTTATGGAACTTCAGGAGGATTTAAACAAACTCTATTCTTGGTCAGAAAAGTGGCAGATGCAGTTCAATGTAGATAAATGCAAGGTTCTGAAGCTTGGGAGTGCCCATAACCCTAGTACTTATAAGTTAAACGATGTAGAACTTAGCCATACAGATTGCGAAAAGGACTTGGGGGTTATGGTGAGCAGCAACCTTAAACCAAGACAGCAATGCTTAAGCGTTCGTAATAAGGCAAATAGATTACTGGGATTTATACCAAGAAGTGTAAGCAACAGAAGTCCAGAGGTCATACTGCAGCTTTATACATCATTAGTAAGGCCTCACCTAGATTATGCAGCTCAGTTCTGGTCTCCATATTACAGAATGGACATAAATTCGTTAGAAAACATTCAGCGTAGGATGACTAAATTAATACATAGCATTAAAAATCTTCCTTATGAAGAAAGATTGAAGACTCTTAAGTTACATTCACTTGTTAGACGAAGAATGAGGGGAGACCTGATCGAAGTGAATAAGTGGAAGATAGGTATTAATAAAGGGGATATTAATAAGGTCTTGAGGATGTCTCTCCATGAGAGAACCCGCAGTAATGGATTTAAATTAGATAAGTTTAGATTTAGAAAGGACATATGAAAGTATTGGTTTGGAAATAGGGTAGTTGATGAGTGGAACAGTCTACCTAGTTGGGTTATTGAGGCTGGGACTTTGGGTAGTTTCAAATTTAGGTTGGATAAGTACATGAGTGGGAGGGGTTGGATTTGAGTGGGACTTTCACATCAGAGCTTATTTCTTGGGTGGCATTGAAATTCGGGTTGGGCAAATGTTTTGTTAGTGGGATGAATTGTAAAGGACCTGCCTAGTATGGGCCAACAGGCCTCCTGCAGTGTTCCTCCTTTCTTATGTTCTTATGTTCTTATTTGCCTGGGTAAAAACTGAGAGGAAGTAAGTACTGAAAATATCACACATATCCTCATCACTGTCAGTGATCTGACCTGAGTTACTCTTTAGTGGGCCTATGTTGTCCCTAATCTTACTTCTGAATACCTGAAAGAACCCTTTTGGGTTAATTTTCGAATCCCTTCCGACCTTAGCCCCATAATCCCTCTTTACTTTTCTTATTCCTTTTCTTATTTCTCTCTTTAATTGTGTATATTGATTTCTTAACTGCCCATCCCCTCTTTTGGTACGTTTTTATATGCCTCTCTTTTTACCAGTGAGATGTTTTAATTTATTTTTCATTCATTTGGGATCACTTTTGCTAGATCTAATTTCCCTACATGGAACAAAAGTTGTCTGGGCAGCTAGAACTATGCTCTGAAATACGTCATATTGGCAACCAAGATCACCTACCTGACCCATAGTCAGGACATCCCAATTTAGCCCACCCAGGTAATTTTTCATTCCCATGAAGTCGGCCAAGCGAAAGTCAGGGACAGAGATTTGATTGTATTATCTGGTAATTCCATGACATATTGAAACTAAGTGATTTGTGATCACTTTCCCCAAGCTCATCATTAACCTCAAGATTATTAATTAGTGAATCTTTGTTGGAAAGAATCAAGTCACGTAGATTGTTTCCTCTAGATAGTTCTGTCACATAATGTTTTAAAAAGCAATCCTGAACCATATCAAGAAAGTCACTAGACTCAAGATTCCCTGTCACATTGTTTCAATCAATTTGTCTAAAGTTAAAATCTCCCATTAATACAACATTTTCATATGTAGATGCCTTATGAATTTCGTCCTAAAGCAGTTTACTTCACTCCCTATCAAGGTTTGGGGGCCTATAAATCACACCCAAAATTAATTTTTCACGACTCTAGAGAAACTGTAGCCAAACAGATTATGTGTCCTATGTTTCTAATCTTATATAATATCTAAGACAACAATTTAAATTTTCTCTGACAAACATCGCCACTCCACCACCCTTCCTTTTGACCCTATCAGTGTGGAATAGTTTATAGCCTTGTATGTTGCATTCAGAATGCATTTCTCTATCTTTCAGGTTCAAATATGTCTCTGTTATACCAGTAATTTCTATATTACACCTCTGGTGTAAATTGTGAGATCCATAGCCTCTTAGAAGTGAATTAAAAAGGCTTCATGGAAGAATATTTGGATTTCTTTCTGAAACCGTTTGAATATTCTACTTCCCCTACCACCGATCTCGCCTTCAAAGACTTCAACAATGTATCTACCTTATCCACTAGGAAAATGATAGGACGGATAATGAGAACCTTCAAAAGTAGGGAGGCCAAGCCCATGATGATCCTCTTCAAATCGCTTGTGCTCTCTAGGCTGGAATACTGTTGTACACTAACGGCCACCTTCAAGGCTGGCGACATTGCAGACCTGTAGAGTGTACAAAGAACTTTCACGGCACACATAAGTGTGATAAGGAACCTAAACTACTTGGAACGGTTGAAGGTCCTTGACCTGTTTTCCCTCGAACGCAGGCGAGAGAGATACATGATAATGTACACTTGGAAGGTCCTAGTGGGATTGGTACCAAACCTGCACACGAAAATCGCTCACTATGAAAGCAAAAGACTCGGCAGGAGATGCAACATTTCCCCGATGAAAAGCAGGCGAGCCACGAGTATACTGAGAGACAACACAATAAGTGTCCGGGGCCCAAGACTGTACAATTGCCTCCCAGCATACATAAGGAGGATTACCAATAGACCCCTGGCTGTCTTCAAGAAGGCACTGGACAGGCACCTAAAGTCAGTACCTGACAAACCGGGCTGTGGTTCGTACGTCAGCTTGCGTGCGGCCATCAGTAACAGCCTGGTTGATCAGACCCTTATCCACCATGAGGCCTGGTCTCAGACCGGGCCGCAGGGGCGTTGACCCCCGAAACCCTCTCGAGATACACTCCAGGTAAATCCCATCGTTTCATTCTTTTTTTGCCAATAGGAATATTTTATTACATAATATGTTACAGAATATTTAAGAGATGTATTGTTGATGTAAAGATGGCATATACAGTACAAGAGGTGTCTAGAACATATTATTACGTGTCTGTCACTGATTATAAATCTCATCCAGTTCCTCAGACCTGGGGTGTGTCCAAAATACAGCGGGCATTACCCCTCTGAACAGCCGCGCTGAGTACCTGGAACAAAAAACTAGCTGCCCTGGGATCCCAAGGTAACCTGATGAGTCTTTTGCCTTGCTTTTTAAGGAACTTAGCTGCCCTCTTTCCTAATGAGCCAAGGGTCTCTGAGCCTATGGGAACAAACATATAATGATGGGCAAGTTCTTCACATTTTCTAGACTTTTGGGACTCCCTGAAGCTGGCAGCTGCCCCTCCTTCCTCTCTGGTGTATTGAAGATAGGTATCAGTCAAGGCAGATTCACATGTGTAGTCCCACACCACCTGCTTACCGTGTGTCCAGGCTTGAATGGTGAACGCTTCTGGCTGCCATCAGATCTGCATAGTTGGGATGGCTCCCTTATTGCTGGGCATCCGGCTGTTGTGAGGCTCCTCTAGATAATGTTATTAACCTCCTCATATCTTGCAATCTTTTCCTCGGATTTACGGCACACAAGACCGTGGTACCCGAATCGGTCTGCTGCTTCACTGCCACAAATACACCTGTGTTCGGCGAGAATAGGGGCAGCAAGTCGAAGGGCAACACCAATGCGGATGGTCTGTGGGTCGAGGCGTGTGCCAAGGCTGGAGCTGGGAACAGCCAACAGAGAGTCCCCTGCATGATCAACTCTCACTGCCATGAGGTGGGGTCTATCCTTCCCTGACACATTCTGAATCATTGTTGAAGCTATATTCTCCATTACTGGGCCATCCCAGTGCGACTGTTTGTAGTTGTTGGGGGCTGCAGGTTTTGTTTTAGAGCCCATTAGATTTTCCCAGATCATTGCTCCGTCAATGAACTTTTGGTCTTGGACTCCAATCTTGTCCCTTTTATGTTCAGGGAGAATCGCTGCTATAAACCCTCGGGATGCAACACATGACGGCAGAAAAGCAGGTAGCACAATCTGTGATGACTTGCGGACACCAATGCCTCCTAGTCTGACTGGAAGTGTAGCTTGGTTTCACTGTCCGTCTTCTAGAGTAAGGTTAAGTATTTTCGTAAAATCTGCCTAAGGGTACTGCCATATCCGTGTAGTATAGGACTATCATATGAAGGTGCACATCTTAGGAAATATGTCAACCTGAGCAGACTTATGCACTTTGTGAGAAGGTACAAGGCATCGTGGGTGTCAAGATTGCCTATTCGTTGTTCCATTCTCCTCAACTCTTTTTAATTTCTTCCTGAGAATTGTGTCAATGGCATCGCTTCCCTGAGGTGTTCCGAACAAGACGCTATTTGTGGGGGCAATGAATGATCCTACTGGTAGTTTTGATCTCACTGCATTTATCACTTGTTGACTGACTGAGATGATTTCACATTTGGATGGATTCAGGATAAAACCCATTTTTTGTCCCCGTGTCATTACCTGTGTAAGATCACATAAGAGGGACTCCTTTGTACCTGCTATTGTGCCATCAACCAGGAACCAGATGTTTAGCACACTGGTCAGTCTGGCTGTGTTTTTAAATGCTATACAGAAAATACCCTGCTGGACACCCTCTGTTGATGTGATTTAAGGGGTGCCTCCGGGAATTTCCGCGCGCGCTCACCGAAATATCGGAAAAATATGGATAGTGAGTTATATATACTGAAAAATAGCTCAACTCTTTGGCAACACAATGGTACCAGAATGAATGTTCTACGACGTTTCTACAAGAAATTACAGTCATTTATATGAGGTAAGGTGACGGTGATATTGGTAGCGAGTCTGCTCACAGCCCATATATATTTTGGAAATTTTTCCTTGTTTTTTATCGCTTTTTCTTGCATTATACTTTCTAATATAATAACTGACTACTTGGCATCATAAAACTGAAGGCGGAGCTTATCCCTAGATTGAGCAACAGTCATTAATCATATCATAATGCGCGGAAGGGTTGCCGCGCCAGGAGAAATTACTTCATTATTACGCTTATATCAGCTTATATATCAACTCTACAGCTTATTTATCTATCAGAATTGTTCTAATATGATATAATAAACACTCTAAATAACATACAAACATGTTATATACTCTAGACTGAAAAAAATAGACCATAATATGGCGAAAGATTATCGGGAATATTTCGATAAATATTGAGTTACTGCTCTCCATGTCGTCTCCGTGTCGTATTCTTTGGTCTCTGAGTAAGAGAAAACGGTGTTTTGAAGAGGATAACTGCACTAGAACATCAGTTTACTAAGAAATACACCCAAACAAACGCGATTTTCGCGAAAAAAAACTTTTTTTTTTGAGACGGTGGGCCGGCCGGCGTTCTAGGCCTATATCTCGGAAGTAACTTATTCCTCTACAGTTGCTATTTCTGCATTTATTACTTAATTAAATGGAATAATATTCACAGAAATTGTAGAATAATGGTTTCTCTAATTTTGTTAAAGGTAATTTTGGAAATATTCAAATACTTTCGGAGTTATGTGGGAGTAAAGGGCAGATTTTTTGCAGTATTCCAGGAACTAAAAAAAATTTTTTTTTTTTTTATATAAAGATACGTTATTTAGAGAAAAGGCGTTGCCTAAAATTAGTTTAAGCATTGCTCTCTCGGCACCAAGTGTCCAAACAACCTTACGATGTCCCATATAGGAATGATTTTTGAGACAAGGACATTTTTCAGAAAATCAGTCTTTTTCAGTCTTTTCTCAGTTGTCGTTTGAGGTATATTTTTGATAAATATTTTCAAGAATGAGTGAAAACACTTTGTCTTGTGCACCAAAACTGGAGGAAATCGGACGGTAAACAAAAAAGCTACATTTTTTTGCCGGGGGCACTCTTAATGCTTTCCACACAGGAGCATTGATTCCTTGCTATATCCAGTTGAAACAAAAGGGAAGAGACCGGGGAAATGTTCTTGTACCACTGCTAATATCACGTCTCTTTTCAGGAGATGAAATGCATTCTTGAAATTTAATTTTACCACTGCATTGTTCTTAAGCACGTTGTTGATATATGCCCTTGTTGCATGAACCGCTGCTTCACTTCCTTGAGAGACCCCAAAGCCAAGCTGGTTTGGGTGAAGCATCATGGCTGCCTCTGCGCGAATACTTTGGACAGCGGCTTCGGAAACAAGGCGGCGAAAAGTGTTGCCTACTGCAATTGGTCTAATTCCTCCAACCTTCTTTTTAAGTGCACAAAGTATTGCACCAAAAAGAAAGGTTCAGTTTCCTCAGGAATTAGACCAGCCAAGGAAATGTTGATAAACCTTGTGATCTCTGAAAGCAGTGTCTCTGCAATTTCCCCAATAACTGGATCAACCATTTCCGTTAAATGCTGTAGCTTTATTCTAGTGTAACCTCCAGCAGAGCCAGCTGGGAACGACATTATTCCTTTGTAAATGTCTGACTCTTCCACATTCATTGGTTCCACAGTGGGGACAGAGGTGCTGGAACTGTTGGTGCCACTGGTATCCCTGGCAGGGTGCTTTCCTCTAAGTGTTTCCGCCGTGTCAGTATCCCTGGGGGCAACCGTACAGTCACTGTGTTGCCCTCTTCAATTTTCTTGCCCACCTGGACTCTGACTTTTTCACTGTCAGTGGAGTGAGTGGGAGTCCTGCCTCTCCGGTTTTTGTATTGATGGGGAAAGCGAATGAGGTTATCAGCTCCAGGAAAGTCTCTTAAGGATTTTATGATAATGGAGGCTAGCCTCTTTTCCCTTCTTTCCGGCACAGCTAAGCAGACATTGCCAAAAAGTAGCAAGTTGTGCCATGCCTTGATGATTGGTGGAGCATTTAGGATAACAGAACCATCGTTTACCTTTTTAAAGGTCTGTAAGTTTCCCAGCTGCGTGTGGACGGGCAGCTTTGGGAATATGTACTCACCTAGTTGTACTCACCTAGCTGAGGTTGTGGGGGTCGAGTCCGAGCTCCTGGCCCCGCCTCTTCACTGATCGCTACTAGGTCACTCTCCCTGAACCGTGAGCTTTATCATACCTCTGCTTAAAGCTATGTATGGATCCTGCCTCCACTACATCACTTCCCAAACTATTCCACTTACTGACAACTCTGTGGCTGAAGAAATACTTCCTAACATCCCTGTGATTCATCTGTGTCTTCAACTTCCAACTGTGTCCCCTTGTTACCGTGTCCAATCTCTGGAACATCCTGTCTTTGTCCACCTTGTCAATTCCTCTCAGTATTTTGTATGTCGTTATCATGTCCCCCCTATCTCTCCTGTCCTCCAGTGTCGTCAGGTTGATTTCCCTTAACCTCTCCTCGTAGGACATACCTCTTAGCTCTGGGACTAGTCTTGTTACAAACCTTTGCACTTTCTCTAGTTTCTTTACGTGCTTGGCCAGGTGTGGGTTCCAAACTGGTGCCGCATACTCCAATATGGGCCTAACGTACACGGTGTACAGGGTCCTGAACGATTCCTTATTAAGATGTCGGAATGCTGTTCTGAGGTTTGCTAGGCGCCAATATGCTGCAGCAGTTATTTGATTGATGTGTGCTTCAGGAGATGTGCCTGGTGTTATACTCACCCCAAGATCTTTTTCCTTGAGTGAGGTTTGACTGTTCTTGCTACTGAACAACGGTTTAGTGCCGATGAAGGTAGCGTAGGTAGCAATGATACGGCCGTGGACTAGTTTGGCTTTAATTGGATAGGAGTGAGTACACAACGGGCAGTGTGAGGGAGTGACTGCGAGCCAGTCCGTGGAGGGGGCACTTGTGTCTATCAAGTCGGTCGGCCTAGGAGTGAGAGAGGGTGGGCTGTGCCACCAACTGACCTGTGTGAGCCTACAGAGGGCAGCACCTGAATACCGCGAAATATGAACTAGTCAGAGCAGACGGCTAGGCTGTGTGTTCTGACGGTACAGGCTGTCTACATTTGCTCGGCCACGCACCTCGCGTCGTCCCAACGCGACAATACTGGTGGGCCCATAGGTATAAAGGAATTACACTAGCTACCCCAGAGTGGGACTGGCTTTCGCTCACTAGTAAATAAAAAATGGACATAAAAATGCAACAGACAAAAAAAAACTCTCCCATCCAGGGGAAGAGAAAACTGGTTTGCCCGCGCTGTTTCATCGAGGAGAGAGTCCGGAGATGTCAGCACTGGAACTAAAATCTTCTATATACAGGTTGTCCGCAGGGCTGAACATCAGTTGACCACTCGTCTACTAACGTTGTTGCACCCTCACATCTGCAAACAATGACTGACAGTAGCATTTCCTAAGGTGTGACATGTAACTCAGAGGGCAGCACTGCCCTGACCGTAATACAGGCTTTTTTTTTTTGTTATAAAAACACTGGGTGCACATACCTACAATAATACTATATCTATGGAATTCATTACACTCTGGGTACCCTTCTAAAAGTATTTACATAATTACATGATGTTGTCCACCCTGACTCCATTATCGACTAGCTATACAATGTGTGTGCATTTATACCCATTTCTGCAAGCAAACAATTAGCATAACTAGCGTAGGAGTCAGACAAGTCAGTAGGTACGTCAATGTCACAGAAATGTACTGTTGTCCTGGGTCGCAGGCCATAAGTATGGAGCCTTACTGGGCCGTCTTCCATAACAGTAGTAGTGGGAGAAGGGATAGACGGGTTGTCCCTAGCATTGGTCTGATTGTGGCATTGCGACACATGCGACTCCAGCTCTGCTTCGGCCTGCACATGGTCCACATACTTCATGTGATCAAGGTGGGCTTCCTTAATAGTTCCCATAGCAATCTCCCTCACCTCGAACTTATTGCCACGGAGCTGTCGTAGGACACGGTAAGGACCCACGAATTTTGGGACAAGTTTGTGCATACCTGGGGTCTGCGCTGGGTTGAGCAACATAACTTTGCAACCTGGTTCCACTTTGCTTTCCTTGGCGCGGGCATTCCGTTCAGACGTGAACCTATCAGTAGCTTTCATAAGGTTCTCTCGTACCCGCTGGAAGACAAGCTGCATTGTCTGCATCTTTACTACACTGGGGTTATCAGTATCATAAGTAGGTCTAGGTGGAGCAAACAGAATTTCATATGGTAAGCGCTTGTCATAGCCATACAAAGCAAAATGAGGTGTCTCACCGATCGAGCTGTTGAGGGAGGAATTTAATGTACACTGAACATCTGGGATAGCCTCATCCCATGTAGTACAACTTGGGTTAACGGTTACCCTGAGCACCTCCAGGACTTTGCGATTTGTACGTTCAGCAAGACCATTACTCGCAGGGTGGCGTGGAGCTACTGGCGCTTGGTGAATGTTAAATCTGGAGCAAAGATCCTGCATTATGCCATTTATAAACTCAGACCCATTGTCTGACAGAAGGACACGTGGGCAAGTATGACGAAGAACAACATGCTCACGGAAAGCACTAGCGACCGTTTCGGCGGTTTTATCAGGAATGGGTACTAATTCACTGTACCGCGTCAAGTTATCTACCATTACAAGCAGGTGCTTATTTCCCTTCTCCGAGGTCGAGAAGTTCGTCAACAGGTCGACAGAAGTTCTCTCCCAGGGCTCCTTTGTAATGGGATACTTTAGAATGGGGTTAGGACCTGTAATGGTACCCTTGTGCTGTAGGCAAACAACACACTGGTGTACATGCTTGGCAATGTCCGCTGCCATCTTAGGCCAGAAATATTTCATTCGTGCCTGTTTGATACTGCGGTCCTTCCCGGGGTGCGCTACACCTGGGACATCGTGGATCAACCTAAGAGTAGCTGGTATCATGGACTCTGGTATCACCAGTTGGTATATGGTTCTGCCGGGGTCCACCAGCTGTGCAACACGGCACAGTACTCCTTGGTTGACCACCAAATCCTTCAGTGGAACGGGAGACTTGACCTGTAAGTCAACGTCCTCCTTGGTCAGGAAACGAAGGACTGGAGACCACACAGGGTCCTGTCGTTGGGCTCTCTCGAGATCCTCAACAGAGAACGAATTGCCGACACTCACGAATGCTATATGCCTCGACAGGGCATCAGCTACAACATTTTGCTTACCTGGGACATAGCAAATTTCAGGGTTGTAGTCATTGAACGTGAGCGACCACCGAGCATGCTTTCCCGAGAGGTTCTTATTCGCAAAAAGGGCCAATAAGGGTAGATGATCTGTGTAAATCTTGATAGGATAATGATAGATGATATCCCGAAAATGACTCAAGGCCCATACAATGGCTAAAGCTTCTAGCTCTGTCACTGAATAATTGACTTCCGCTTTAGTAAGGACACGGCTAGCATAGGCAATAGGCTGTTGCTTACCATTAGATTCCTGTGACAAGACTGCACCGATGCCAACTTTGCTGGCATCAGTCGTCAAGGTAAATGCCTTGGTGAAATCAGGGAATCTAAGGGTTGGGGCTGATGTTAACTTGTTCTTAAGAATGACAAAAGCTCGTTCCTGATCACACGTCCACTCAAAAGGGGCATCCTTCTTGAGTAAGCGTGTCAGGGGTGCAGCAATGGTGGAGAAACCTGCGATAAAGGTGCGGTAGAAACCCGCCAGGCCTATGAAGGACCGGACTGCATCCGCCGTCATGGGTCTGGGGAATTTCTGCACGGCCGAGATTTTAGACTCGTCCGTCTTTATGCCATTCTGAGTCACTACGTGACCCAGAAATTTTATTTCCTTCCGGAGGAAATGACATTTGGAGAGCTTTACCTTAAGGTTTGCCTGAGCTAGCCTGTCCAATACCCTGTCAAGTTTCTCGAGATGTGTCGGGACATCTTGCGACATGACTATGAGATCATCTAGGTAGACCATGAGCGTGCCACCTAGGAGGGTACGGAAAATTGTCGTCATCAAACGACTAAATGTGATTGGGCTTCCGCGCAAGCCGAAGGGCATCCTCCTGAACTGGTAATGACCAGTTGGCGTAGAGAAAGCTGTCAACTCTTTGCTCTCATCATCGAGGGGGATCTGCCAGAACCCTTGAAGAAGATCAAGAGTTGAAAAGACCTTATTATCGCCGATGTTCTGCAACAGGTCGTTCAGAACTGGCAACGGGAAGCGGTCTGGGATGGTACATGCATTCAGTTTCCTGTAATCGATAACAGGGCGCCAGGTTCCGTCTTTCTTGGGAACCAGAATAAGGGGAGCATTCCACGGGGAAGTGGACTCCTCAATAACTCCATCACGGAGCATCCGTGTAATGAGTTCTTCGGCGAAGACTCTTTGCGCATGTGGCAGGCGATACGCAGGTACATAAATGGGTTTAGTACCTTTGTCAAGTGGAATACGGTGAGAGATCAGTGGGGTCAAACCCATCGACTCACCATCTAGTGCGACTGCAGAACGTGCACGATTGAGAACCTGGAGAAGTTTTGGGACCTCTTCAGGATAGTCTGTCAAAGCTAGATCATCTTCCTGCACTGGCCGGGTGTTGGAAGAGTCAGCAGCAGACTCGCCTGGGAGAACTGCACTCACGAGGAAGTCAGCTGGGGCTTCACCCTCCACTCTCACCGGGAGAGGGAATCTGACAAGGTCGACAAGTGAGGTATTCTTCCGCAGGGGAAATTCTCGACTGTGCATGTTGACAACAAGGACTTGCAACTTACCACGTTGCACTGTGTGCAAGGATGGTTCAAGGGAGAGGCCCTTGACTCGGCACGTGTCGTTGTCAACCAGCACATGGTCTCCTTCAAAAGCTCTGCTCACGTACACCGTAACAGGAGTGAGCGAGTTAGCTGACAAAGTGACGTCATACTTTGTACAAGCAGTAACTCTGCTCGCTGATGCCATGACACGAGTCAGACAGTCGCCTGCCGACAGGGATACTGCGGCTTGACAACTGCTGTTCTCTACAACAGCGTCAGAGTTAGAGTGAAGGTTAGACTGGGCGTCCCCAGACTGGGTTTCACTGGTAACTAAGCGCTGATGGCCAGGAGGTGACGGGCAACGAGCTCTACTACGAGGTCGATCAGGACAAGAGACTGACCCCGGGGAGAATGTGCTATGGAAACCACCGGTTTCCAACGATTCCAGGCACTGTGCATACTCTGAGACAGAGTAGCACGTAGTGGATCATAAGTGCACGCTCCAGAAGGGCACATCCACTCCATTGAATTCTGCTTTCCACTCAGCTGGATCTAAGCGGATCCTAAAGTCTGCCATGGTTTTGAACCGTATGAGCAGGTCACCAGGGAAAACAATATTATCTACGACTAAGAATTTTGCGGACAGCTTGTGACCCTGGACCACAAATTCTAATGTGCGACCACGAACCGTCAGCAGGTTACCTGAGACTCCTCTCAAGGTCTGAATGACAGACGGCTCTGTCAACATGGCCGCGTGAAGGCCAATGTCTCGGAAAAGAGTGGAGCGGACAATGTTAACCACCGAACCTGTATCTAGGAAAAGCTGGACAGGCTTATGGTGGACAGTGGACTCGACGAGCGGTCCACACGGGTTGTCATACCGAACATGAAGGCATGACAGGCCGACGAAATCCCCGGAGTCACAGCTGCTTGAGGCTCGACGCTTGTTGACGAGGCTCGACCTGGAAGGTATGGTACGAGTCTCGGCAACAACGTCAAGACACTCTGTTTCCTCACTGTCGGCAAGCGTATCACTGCCCAGGGCGGCGAATGCATTGCGGACAGGGACGGAATACAGCGACTCCGACAGGGTTACTATGTCTTTCGCTGGTTTCGCGGACGCGCCTCTTCCCCCGAACTAGCGGAAGGGCTTCTACTAGCACGTGCATTGCGCGCCGACTGCTTGCTTCACTCAGCTGACAGCATACTTCGCAGCTTGTTACACTCATGGGAGGTATGACTGGAAGTATTGTAGTACATACAGACTCCCTCGCGAGACTGAGCATGGGGACGGTGACGGTTACTTTGATACTGAGCGTGGGGACGGTTACAGTTACTTTGATACTGAGCGTGGGGACGGCTACGGTTACTTTGATACTGAGCGTGGGGACTGTGACGCTTACTTTGCGGGGACTTAGGTTTGTAACACTCCGATCGGTAGTGCCCGCGTTTGCCACAGTTGAAACAAATCACTACGCGCTTAGCAGGTGAGGTTGGAGGTGGTGTTTGCTGGCGACGTTTTGCCTTGGTCCAGGAAGTCGATGACGGCTTTTTTGTATGAGACTGACTGTTGTTACTGTGGTCAATATTTTTACTTGGGCGAGTGGTAGTGGGACTGGGGTTAGAAACTTTGTGGGCTGGCTGTCTGACAGCAGCGGCAAAAGTGACTTCCGGCTGCGACCGCGGGGTCACTGTGGACGGCGCCGGAAGGATGGGCATAGGATCATCCGCAAAGCGGCAAACCTTGCCTTGCTCGGCAGGCGGCTTGATCGCGTCAATGGCATCATATGCACCCAGGACGTCGTGCTGAGGGCCGAGTCCTAGCGCATCAATGGCACCCCGGAGGTTAGGGGGGGCATCCCTCCGCATGATGCCTACAGCCAGCATGGGGATGATGTCTTTAGCTGTAATACAGTCGTCACCATTCACCCACTTAGTGGAGCTGATGGCATCAGTAAAATCTTTGGCCGCTTGCTCAAACCGGCAAATACAAGCCAGGGGGCTTTCGTGCCGGTATTGACATTCGGCCAAGACGCTGGCAACGATCTCAATGTAATGGCGTTGGCGACTACGCCGAAAATAACGCCTAAATTCCTCCTTAAGCTCGTCCCAAGACTGAATCTCACAAACGCGATTGAGCTGCACAAAGGCACCTATATCATCCCGGGTGAGATCCACTGCTGCAACAGCAGCACGAATATACTGTGCGTCCGTGGGACTAACAAATAGGGCCTTAACAGTCGTCTCGACTGACCGCATGGCTAACCTATTTGAACGACCGTCAAAAAGAAGGGTCAGGTATGGACGATGAGCCGGCCCACTGGTGGTCGAGGCTTGAGCCACAAGTTGACCAACTGTCACGGGGGCTTCGATGCCCTGCCGCGTGTTCACGCTGGCTGAGGCACCATTGCTAGCACCAGCAGAATCTGGACTAACGGTACGGCCACTGCGTGTCTTAGTCATGACGTCAATTGTTCAAATGCAAGTAGGTCACGAAGAGGGTAAACAGGTCAGAGCAAGAAATGGTATGCACTGGCTACAATTCAACACAGAGTCAGAGAGAACTCAGCACCACGGTACTAGGTAAACTGCTTAGTGATGGAAATAATTTGAGCAAAACAACAATAAAAAGGAAATAGTGGTACACTCTGAAACACAAAATAAGAGATGAATGCAAGAGAATGAACTACAGGGAAGTGCACAAAAAGAAGCTAAGGGTGGTCAATAATTTCACCAGGAGACTGGCAACAAAATTTATGAAAAGGAGTTGAACTGTAAACACTGGTAGCAAAAATTGCACAAAATTTAAAATAAATCAGGTACTACACAACACTAAACTGTGCTGCAAGCACAGTTTAAAAAGATTGCAGGTGCTGGCAGTTGCAAATTGGAATGCAAAAAAAAAGTAATTCACTTGCACAAAGGGAAGTTGGCACAGCAAAGATATCAGAGTATGGGATAGTGCCAAAAATCACAGAAAAAAAATACACTGTATCAAGAAATGCTATATTGCACACAAAATAAAATTAATAAAAATGCAAATTATTAAATTCAAGAATATGGCAAAGGTTAGCTGGTGTTAGCAGGGTGTACACTGGTGTTAGCAGGGTGTACACTGGTGTTAGCAGGGTGTACAATGGCAAAACAAAAATTTCACAATCTCAAGGTCAAAATTAATTAACTTCACAAGGAATTTTGGTAATTAATGGTAAAGAAGCAGGTTCCCAAAAATACACTCAATGACTTGGGTATACAAATAGCAAAATGTAATGCACATAGGTGAATATTCACAGATAAAACATAGAATATTATTATTATTATTATTATCACACTGGCCGATTCCCACCAAGGCAGGGTGGCCCGAAAAAGAAAAACTTTCACCATCATTCACTCCATCACTGTCTTGCCAGAAGGGTGCTTTACACTACAGTTTTTAAACTGCAACATTAACACCCCTCCTTCAGAGTGCAGGCACTGTACTTCCCATCTCCAGGACTCAAGTCCGGCCTGCCGGTTTCCCTGAATCCCTTCATAAATGTTACTTTGCTCACACTCCAACAGCACGTCAAGTATTAAAAACCATTTGTCTCCATTCACTCCTATCAAACACGCTCACGCATGCCTGCTGGAAGTCCAAGCCCCTCGCACACAAAACCTCCTTTACCCCCTCCCTCCAACCCTTCTTAGGCCGACCCCTACCCCGCCTTCCTTCCACTACAGACTGATACACTCTTGAAGTCATTCTCTTTCGCTCCATTCTCTCTACATGTCCGAACCACCTCAACAACCCTTCCTCAGCCCTCTGGACAACAGTTTTGGTAATCCCGCACCTCCTCCTAACTTCCAAACTACGAATTCTCTGCATTATATTCACACCACACATTGCCCTCAGACATGACATCTCCACTGCCTCCAGCCTTCTCCTCGCTGCAACATTCATCACCCACGCTTCACACCCATATAAGAGCGTTGGTAAAACTATACTCTCATACATTCCCCTCTTTGCCTCCAAGGACAAAGTTCTTTGTCTCCACAGACTCCTAAGTGCACCACTCACTCTTTTTCCCTCATCAATTCTATGATTCACCTCATCTTTCATAGACCCATCCGCTGACACGTCCACTCCCAAATATCTGAATACATTCACCTCCTCCATACTCTCTCCCTCCAATCTGATATTCAATCTTTCATCACCTAATCTTTTTGTTATCCTCATAACCTTACTCTTTCCTGTATTCACCTTTAATTTTCTTCTTTTGCACACCCTACCAAATTCATCCACCAATCTCTGCAACTTCTCTTCAGAATCTCCCAAGAGCACAGTGTCATCAGCAAAGAGCAGCTGTGACAACTCCCACTTTGTGTGTGATTCTTTATCTTTTAACTCCACGCCTCTTGCCAAGACCCTCGCATTTACTTCTCTTACAACCCCATCTATAAATATATTAAACAACCACGGTGACATCACACATCCTTGTCTAAGGCCTACTTTTACTGGGAAAAAATTTCCCTCTTTCCTACATACTCTAACTTGAGCCTCACTATCCTCGTAAAAACTCTTCACTGCTTTCAGTAACCTACCTCCTACACCATACACTTGCAACATCTGCCACATTGCCCCCCTATCCACCCTGTCATACGCCTTTTCCAAATCCATAAATGCCACAAAGACCTCTTTAGCCTTATCTAAATACTGTTCACTTATATGTTTCACTGTAAACACCTGGTCCACACACCCCCTACCTTTCCTAAAGCCTCCTTGTTCATCTGCTATCCTATTCTCCGTCTTACTCTTAATTCTTTCAATTATAACTCTACCATACACTTTACCAGGTACACTCAACAGACTTATCCCCCTATAATTTTTGCACTCTCTTTTATCCCCTTTGCCTTTATACAAAGGAACTATGCATGCTCTCTGCCAATCCCTAGGTACCTTACCCTCTTCCATACATTTATTAAATAATTGCACCAACCACTCCAAAACTATATCCCCACCTGCTTTTAACATTTCTATCTTTATCCCATCAATCCCGGCTGCCTTACCCCCTTTCATTTTACCTACTGCCTCACGAACTTCCCCCACACTCACAACTGGCTCTTCCTCACTCCTACAAGATGTTATTCCTCCTTGCCCTATACACGAAATCACAGCTTCCCTATCTTCATCAACATTTAACAATTCCTCAAAATATTCCTTCCATCTTCCCAATACCTCTAACTCTCCATTTAATAACTCTCCTCTCCTATTTTTAACTGACAAATCCATTTGTTCTCTAGGCTTTCTTAACTTGTTAATCTCACTCCAAAACTTTTTCTTATTTTCAACAAAATTTGTTGATAACATCTCACCCACTCTCTCATTTGCTCTCTTTTTACATTGCTTCACCACTCTCTTAACCTCTCTCTTTTTCTCCATATACTCTTCCCTCCTTGCATCACTTCTACTTTGTAAAAACTTCTCATATGCTAACTTTTTCTCCCTTACTACTCTCTTTACATCATCATTCCACCAATCGCTCCTCTTCCCTCCCGCACCCACTTTCCTGTAACCACAAACTTCTGCTGAACACTCTAACACTACATTTTTAAACCTACCCCATACCTCTTCGACCCCATTGCCTATGCTCTCATTAGCCCATCTATCCTCCAATAGCTGTTTATATCTTACCCTAACTGCCTCCTCTTTTAGTTTATAAACCTTCACCTCTCTCTTCCCTGATGCTTCTATTCTCCTTGTATCCCATCTACCTTTTACTCTCAGTGTAGCTACAACTAGAAAGTGATCTGATATATCTGTGGCCCCTCTATAAACATGTACATCCTGAAGTCTACTCAACAGTCTTTTATCTACCAATACATAATCCAACAAACTACTGTCATTTCGCCCTACATCATATCGTGTATACTTATTTATCCTCTTTTTCTTAAAATATGTATTACCTATAACTAAACCCCTTTCTATACAAAGTTCAATCAAAGGGCTCCCATTATCATTTACACCTGGCACCCCAAACTTACCTACCACACCCTCTCTAAAAGTTTCTCCTACTTTAGCATTCAAGTCCCCTACCACAATTACTCTCTCACTTGGTTCAAAGGCTCCTATACATTCACTTAACATCTCCCAAAATCTCTCTCTCTCCTCTGCATTCCTCTCTTCTCCAGGTGCATACACGCTTATTATGACCCACTTCTCGCATCCAACCTTTACTTTAATCCACATAATTCTTGAATTTACACATTCATATTCTCTTTTCTCCTTCCATAACTGATCATTTAACATTACTGCTACCCCTTCCTTTGCTCTAACTCTCTCAGATACTCCAGATTTAATCCCATTTATTTCCCCCCACTGAAACTCTCCTACCCCCTTCAGCTTTGTTTCGCTTAGGGCCAGGACATCCAACTTCTTTTCATTCATAACATCAGCAATCATCTGTTTCTTGTCATCCGCACTACATCCACGCACATTTAAGCAACCCAGTTTTATTAAGTTTTTCTTCTTCTCTTTTTTAGTAATTGTATACAGGAGAAGGGGTTACTAGCCCATTGCTCCCGGCATTTTAGTCGCCTCATACGACACGCATGGCTTACGGAGGAAAGATTCTTTTCCACTTCCCCATGGACAATAGAAGAAATAAAAAAGAACAAGAGCTATTTAGAAAAAGGAGAAAAACCTAGATGTATGTATATATATATATGCATGTGCGTGTCTGTGAAGTGTGACCAAAGTGTAAGTAGGAGTAGCAAGATATCCCTGTTATCTTAGCGTGTTTATGAGACAGAAAAAGAAACCAGCAATCCTACCATCATGCAAAACAGTTACAGGTTTTTGTTTCACAGTCATCTGGCAGGACGGTAGTACTTCCCTGGGTGGTTGCTGTCTACCAACCTACTACCTATATATATGTAGAGCAAATAAATGGGGAAACAGGAGAAAAGTTTAATGGGCTAGGCACAGATTGTATCACTGCAGGTAGAATAAACTAATACTTAAGTACTTGAAGAGTACACTTATTAAAAGAAAAAACACTAACAAACCAAACAGTGCAGGGTTGTCAACAATCTGTGGCTTACTTGAAGGTGCAACTAGCAAAATAACAGCACACAGGGATTACATGAAAACTGTATGTGAGAGGTAAATTGTATAAATGGTTAACACTGAACAATTTAAATCAATAACTGAGGTGCAAGATGCAGAATAAAATACTGGAATTTAAAATGTAGGAGTGCAAAATAAATTTACAAAATTTAAGAAGCTGTAGGTAAGTGGCAAAATGTGCACTGATGACACTGAACAATTTACTGAAGTATGGCTTCAGTAACTGTAACTGTATTGGTGCAGGACAGTTAAATAATGTCACAAAATATTAGGAAATGCTAGGTAAGTCACTGTTTACTTAACTTTGAGTGCAGGAGATGGACGAAGGTACTGGGTGCTGCAGGTCCTGAAACTTTCAGTGATGCTCTAGTAACACTACACGCCTCGTAGCATTTGTATACTGCTATGGGGCTTCAATGTCGTAGGAAAAATTATCAGAATGGACTTGGGAAGAACAGGAAGGACCGGGGTAACTCTGTGGAGGTATAAGATATTAGAAGAACGTGGATACTGGGCGTGAACCACAGCTGTGCGTGGGTTTACACTGGCAAGCATGTCTGGGCACGCTGACTGACTGCGGCTTCAGCACACGGAGAACAAAACATTTACTGCACTACTCGAACGTGCTAAAAACAAGCTTAAGTGAAACTTTGAACTGGGACGAGTAAGTTTTACTGTAACAAATCACTGGGGAAAACAAAACTGGTGATGAACTGGGAATGTAACAGCAAGGGAAAGAAAAAAAAAATTAAACTGGGCAACACAAAAAAAATTGCACTGGCTGGAGATACGTAGATGCTGAGTAGTTGTAGACACAATGATGAGTCACGAGCTACTGTAGACGCTGAACTGAGCTGGCTTAGGGGCTAAGCCAACTGGGTTCCCACGTGGTTAAGCCAGGTAGAACTTCTTGGAGGAAACTGGGAAGAACACAACACACATGGACGGCGAGATGGACGTCGTTGCCTAGCAGAGAAGGCTGTAGAGGAGGCTGGTGTGTTTACACGCTGATTAGGGTATAAACCAACACCAGAGCTGCCTCGTGGTCACGCGTGGAGCCACACGAAGCCAACACACTAAACGACCTCACCTCTACTTCTTGTGACTCTACTTCTTGTAGCTGAGAAGGGTGTAGGGACGCTGTAGGAGGCAGGAGAATGGTGCTGGAGAGTGATGAAGGGCTGTAGAGAGGGTGATGAGGTGAACACGTGACTGCTAAGGCTGGAGATGACGCCGTGACGCCTATGTCCAGATTTTGTGGGAAAAATCTAGGACGAAGATCTATCTCAGGTCCCGTCAAGACGCTGGGAGTAACAGATAACTCTTTAGGCCAGCAGGTGCGTTGGATGACGACGGATGATGTTGACTGGCGTCGACCGATGGTGTTGACCCCTCCACCCTGAAGAGGCTCACAATGCCGTTGACTCCGCTGTCACCACTGTTATTACTGTTCTTACTGCTGAACAGCGGTTTAGTGCCGATGAAGGTAGCGTAGGTAGCAATGATACGGCCGTGGACTAGTTTGGCTTTAATTGGATAGGAGTGAGTACACAACGGGCAGTGTGAGGGAGTGACCGTGAGCCAGTCCGTGGAGGGGGCACTTGTGTCTATCAAGTTGGTCGGCGTAGGAGTGAGAGAGGGTGGGCTGTGCCTCCCACTGACCTAGGTAAGCCTACAGAGGGCAGCACCTGAATGCCGCGAAATATGAACTAGTCAGAGCAGACGGCTAGGCTGTGTGCTCTGACAGTACAGGCTGTCTACAACAGGTGCCCACTCTGACACCTCGCCATGTACTATGACTCGCTGCTGTCTTCCTGACAAGTATTCCCTGATCCATTGTAGTGCCTTCCCTGTTATCCCTGCTTGGTCCTCCAGTTTTTGCACCAATCTCTTGTGTGGAACTGTGTCAAACGCCTTCTTGCAGTCCAAGAATATGCAATCCACCCACCCCTCTCTCTCTTGTCTTACTGCTGTCACCATGTCACGTGTGAGTGTCCTGGTACCTGTAGCATTATTTGCTTCCAAGATATTGTCTGATGAGATGAGGTCTGTTGGAGTGGGTTCAGGTGCCTGAGGTGACACTGGATCATCACTTTCCACAGGAGGACATCTTGAACCAGGGCAACTACCGTGTTTGTGGAGGATACCTGATTGGCATCCATCTGCCTAGACTAGACTGTAGGAGTGGAGTATGACATACTGGGTGGGTATGGTGCGTGGAAGGTAGTGAACTTGATCGTGGTGGCCTGGTGGAGTTTGAGGGGCTGGTGATGGGCTGGGAGGGAAAGTGGAAAACTTCCGCTGGGAATTGGGTGGGGGAGGGGCTGTTATTTGGGTGGGGGAGGCACAGGTTGTTGGGTGGGGTTAGCCCGGGGAGTGGGGTGAGGGGAGTACAATACACATGGACTTGCACACTATGTATTGTTCACACTGTCTTACACTACACATAACATTGATTTCCATGTACATCATGAACGATGTGGGTATGGGCACTGCTGAACCCATGTGTTCCCTCACCACCTACACACAACGCGATATATATACATACACACACACACACACACACACACACACTCACACACACACACACACACACACACACACACACACACACACACACACAAACACACACAAACACACACACACACACACACACATATATATATATATATATATATATATATATATATATATATATATATATATATATATATATATATATATATATACATATGTATATATATATATATATATATATATATATATATATATATATATATATATATATATATATATATATATATATATATATATATATATACCCTTGTGTACCAAGGGTATATTGGTACAGACCTGCAATCAACTTCGACAACTTCCACTAGTGAGAGGGGCTGGATTTGAGAGGGACCTGACTTCTCAACATCTGAGTTCTTACCTCTCCTAGTGGCCTACGTCTCACCTCTTGGCGCTATAAAAAGCTCCATCCTGTCACTTCTTCTCCATATTGTTTCATACTATGGAACAATGCTCTTCTCCAGACTGAGGGACTGACCACCTCAAAACTTTAAGGGTGATGGACTGATTACATCGTCTTCAAGTATCTTCTGCTTCTATCAACTTTTCTGTACTTGACTGAAGAAGCCTACTGTGTAGGCGAAACGTTTCACAATAAAGATACCTAACTGTTGCATATGTGTCTTACCTAACAACCTGTCGGTATTTTATACCATTTTAATGTTCAGAACTTGCGATCTTGGCTTAAATAGCAACGCTTATCTTGCCATATAGGACAAGCGAAAATTTGTGTATGCAATAATTTCGCCAAAATGATTCTGAACCTAACGAGAAAAATATATTTCACTGTGTTTGTTTAGTAGTATTAAATTATTGTAAACAAATCTAAAATATATTTAGTTGGGTTAAGCTAAAATAAATTGTTCTTGTTATAATAAGGTTAGGTAAGTTTTCTAAGATTCTTTTGATGCAAAATTAAAAAATTTTGCATTAACATTAATGAAAAAAATATATCTTTAAACGTATTAGAGAAAATTTTAAAAAGGACTTAATTTTAAATGAGTTCTTGTTAATTGAACAGTTTTACATATTCGGCACCATCTTATTCCTCATCCTCATATCAGACATAGACAGAGATATACATCACAGCACCGTATCATCCTTTGCGGATGATACTAGGATCTGCATGAGGCTGTCATCTGCTGAGGACGCGGTTAACCTCCAAGAAGATATAAACAAAGTTTTCCAGTGGGCAACGGTAAACAATATGATGTTCAATGAGGACAAATTCCAACTACTCCGTTATGGAAAACTGTAGGAGATAATAACTAGAACAGAGTATACTACAAACTGTGGCCATACAGTAGAGCGGAAAAATAATGTAAGGGTCCTGGGAGTAGTAATGTCTGAGGATCTCACTTTCAAGGATCACAACAGTGCCACGATCACAAGTGCAAAGAAAATGATAGGATGGATAATGAGAACGTTCAAAACGAGAGATGTCAAGCCAATGATGATCTGTTTCAAATCACTTGTTCTCTCTAGGCTGGAATACTGCTGTACATTAACATCTCCATTCAAAGCAGGTGAAATCGCAGATCTAGAGAGTGTACAGGGATCCTTTACTGCACGTATAAGTTCTGTCAAGCACCTTAACTATTGGGAACGCTTGGAAGCACTTGACTTGTACTCGTTGAAACGCAGGAGAGAGAGATATATCATAATCTACACTTGGAAAATCCTGGAAGGAATGGTCCCAAATCTGCACACAGAAATCACTCCCTACGAAAGTAAAAGACTGGGCAGGCGATGCAAAATGCCCCCATTTAAAAGTAGGGGCGCCATTGGTACACTAAGGGAAAACACCATGTGTCCGGGGCCCAAGACTGTTCAACAGCCTCCCATGAACAAATAGCGAAATTCCAAGTGCTTTATTGACTTCTCACATCATCAAAGGACTGTAAAAATAAAATGGTAACAGGAAGCCATATAAGGACGAGACTACACCTCACAGTCACAAAATCAGTAACATATTTGTTTATTATCATTATCAAGTATTATGTACTGTTCATAAATATATGTGCTATATTTTTATACGACAAGCACTGCAGTAGGTTTGTTTATATCAACGTCGGATATGTGGTCTGTAGTTGACCACAAAGCTGTGCATGACTGTTCTTCTGTACTGGCCACAACTCACAAAGGCCCCACATAAATACGAGGGCCATGCCCTTGCCAGGGTCAATTTAAGATACAAGTAAAGCCCTCAAAAATAACATACGGCCAAAACTTTAAAATAAAATCCAACTTCTTAACTCAACCTGGCTCCAGGACATCTTTCAAGCAACTAATTCCCTGGTTACACTATATTTATTATTCAGTACTTGGTCTGATTCCTGTCCCACTGGTGTTTAATGCATGTCTACTTAAGTGCTGACAGTATACATTTATGGAGTACATTTTTTCACACAGTACAAACATCTTACATTTTATATAAACTCTCTTCACATTCATGTAATAATGTATATAAGAAGATTCCTACCCATCCTAAAGCCTCATTGCTCATTTTTGATCCTACTCTCTGTTTTACTCTTAATTCTTTCAATAATAATTATACAATACCAGGTATACTCAACTGGCTTATTCCTCTGTAATTCTTGTATTCTCTTTTGTCCCCTTTGGTTTATAACAGGAAGTAAGCATGCTCGTTGCCAATCTCTAGATAATTTCCCCTCTTTCATACATTTATTAAATAAAAGCCCAAACTATTCTACATCTGCTTTTTCCTCGTTCCTAAAAGACGTTATACCTCCCTGGCCAGTGCACGATATCACAGCTTCTCTATCTTCATCGACATTTAACAGTTCCTCAAAATATTCCCTCTATCTTCCTGACACCTCGAAGTCTCCATCTAATAACTTCTCTTCTCTCTTCTATATTTAATCATTATGTCAATTTGGTCCCAAGGCTTCTTCAATATTTTAGCCTCACTACTAAAGTTTTTCTTATTTTCAACAAAATTTGTTAACAGCATCTCACCCACTCTCTCGTTTGCTCTCATTTTACATTCCTTCACTACCCTCTTAACGTTTCATTTTATTTCCATATACTCCTCCAAAATTTCATTTCTACTTTGTGAAAACTCTCATATGCTAAATTTTTATCTTTTACTACTTACTGTACCTCATCATTCCACCAATCTCTTTCCTACCCTCTCCTACCCGCCCCCGTATGTCCACAAAATTCTGCTGTATACTAACAGTACATTCTTAATCTTCCCCCACACACTCATTGAATCTCATTGCCTACCTATGGTTTCACTAGCTCATCTTCCTACCAATAGTTGCTTGCATCATAGCAAAACTACGTACTCCTTTAATTTATAAACCTTCACCTTTCTCTTACTTTCTGATATCATTCTCTTAATATCCTATCTCCCTTTTACTCCTTTTTACTAAAAAGTGATCTGATATATTTGTTGCCTCTCTATAAGCATGTTTATCCTGAAGTCTATCTTCATTTTATCCTCCAATACTTATAAGGTCCAACAAACTACTGTCATTATCTCCTTCACTACACTTTTATTTTCTTAAAATATGTATTACCTATTACCAATTCTTCTTTTATACAAAATTCAACAAAAGGCCTCCATTGTCATTTACCCCTAACAATACAAAGTTACCTACCACACCCATTATAATAGTTTATCCCACTTTTTTATTCTGTCACCTACCACAATTACTCTCCCTCTCTTGGTTAAAAACTCACAAAACACTCACTCAAAGTCTACTAAAATTTATCTCTCCTACACTCCTTTCTTCTGCATTGCCTCCGACTCTCATTGTAATCCACATAATCCTTGAATTTATACATTTATATTATCTTATCTCTCTCTCAGAAACTCCTGACTAAATTCCATTTATTTCTTCTCACTGAAACTCCCCTACCTCTTTCAGCTTTGTTTCACTTAGAAATAGAATATCCAATTTCTTGTCATACATAATATTGACAATTATATCTTTCTCATCATCTGCACTGCATCCACGCGTACTCTAACATCCCAGCTTAATGAAGCTTTTCTTCTAATTTTTAGTAATTTATACAAGAGAAAGAGTCACTAGCCCATTGCTCTTGACGCTTTAGTAGACTCTTAATACAAGGATGATTCTTTATTTGTATATATACTGGCGATTGCAAAAGGCGTATATTTGTTAATTTGAGTGTATTTCAATACTGTATGTGTAAGTAAAAATTATTTTCTTGGTGACAGCCAGGATATCAGTGCTGACTGACTGCTCGCAGATAAGACAGATTGATAACACTTATCTCATATTAACTTCCAACACAGCTCTTTCTGACCAGTTACTACTCCACCTAACGAAGTCTGTATTAGTGGTCGACAGCAGCTATCCCAACTGTTGTAGTTTTCACCAGTCACAC
This sequence comes from Cherax quadricarinatus, assembly GCF_038502225.1. Lineage (NCBI taxonomy): Eukaryota > Metazoa > Arthropoda > Malacostraca > Decapoda > Parastacidae > Cherax > Cherax quadricarinatus. Next base: position 111,353 of record NW_027195376.1, read on the forward strand.
CTCCAACCGGTGTGGTGCTCATCACTTGGTGTGGTGAAACTACTCACACATTCCACCTGGGGTGGTGTTCGACACTCACTCCTCCACCCGGTGTAGTGCTCAACAATTTACTCCAGCACTTGGTGTGGTGCAACCACTCACGCCTCCACCTGGGGTGGTGTGAGGTGTTTACCGAGACGCAATAATGGTTTTGTGGATAACTGTCATAACGGTACTTGTGTGGATCCTAGTGCCGGCCACTCCACTCAGTGTATACCATGGTAAGAGCCAGTTGCAACTCACTGTATACATGTAAGATTTTTCTCAGAAAACTGCCCCTTGAATGATATTTTCCTGTATACTGATCAGTAACTGATCAAATCTCACTTACAACATGTTCTGCATTCATGCCAGTCACACACAGTCACGTCAAAAGGTCAGTGGTCACCTGCGGTCATATCTGCCTAAGCTCTTGGGAGTTAGCATGGGCTGTTACCAAGCACCATGGCTTGTTGTAGTGTTTTAGAATCTCAGGCTAAAGTGTTGAAGAAGGAGATTCTACTTATTCAGGAGGAAAATAGGAGGCTGAAGCTTCGCATAGATTAGTTTGGGAGCGAGTGTGAGAAGGATTTAGCTGGTAAGGAAGGAATGGTCACCAGCAGTGATAGTATCAGCCGCTTTAAGTGGCAAGTGGTTCACAGTTCAGGAAGAAGGAAGATGAGGTGAGTTAATAGAGAAGATGTGATGGTAGGAAATCGATTCTCTGTTCTCCAAGACGAGTGTACTTCAGTGGTTAGTGAGGTTGAAGGTACCACTGATTCCCTTGCTAATCAAGGTAAGAATATTTTAATAGTAGGCGATTCTCAGGTAAGATATGTGGACCGTGCATTTTGTAACACAGACAGAAAGGTCAGGCAGACAGTGTGCCTTCCTGGAGCTGGTGTTGGCGACATAGTCAGCAGGTTGGATAATATTATGGCAGGTAATGGGAACAAGCCCATTATCTGTCTTAGTGCTGGGGGTAATGACATTGGGAAGGGCAGGAGAGAGGAGCTGCTGGATAAGTACAGGTCAGCCATAGAAGTAGTTAGGTCTAAGGGAGGGATCCCAGTCATATGTAGCATCTTGCCTAGAAAGGGAGTGGGCAATGAATGGATGTCTAGGCAATTGGTATAAATTGCTGGCTAGACAGGTACTGCAAGGAACTTGCAATCCCATTCATTTATAACTGGGACCTATTCTTCGGCAAACGTGATATGCATGCAAAGGGATGAGGTTCTTCTCTCTGGGGGTGGAGTGGTTGCATTAGCCAATTCAATTGAAAGGGTAATTGATGACTTGTCTAGGAAATTAAACTGATAGATTATAGAGGTATGGGTGTCTGTAGGAAACAATCAGGCTGCAGCATTAGGTTAAAACAGCAGTTATTACCGGGATACCTCAGGGATATGTTTAAAAGACAATATTCAAAATAAAGTTGCTAGTAATGGCAAATCAACTGATCAACAAACAAAGAGAGATAGTATAGGGCAACGAGTGACTAGCTCCCTTAAAGTTTACTATACAAATAGTAGGAGTCTAAGAAATAAGATAGGTAATATAGATATTATTGGTACAACAGAGACCTGGTTCAACCTGAAAGATAGAGAAATGCCTTCCGAATGCAACATACAGGGTTATAAACTATTCCACACTGATAGATAGGGTCAACAGGAAGGGTGGTGGTGTGGCGATGTATGCCTGAGAAAATTTAAATTGTCTTAGACGTTATATAAGATTAGAAACATCGAACACAGAATCTGTTTGGCTACAGTTTCTCGATGGACGTGACAAATTAATTTTGGGTGTGATTTATAGGCCCCTTAAACCTTGATAGAGAGGGCAGTAAGCTGTTATGGGACGAAATTCATAAGGCATCTAGATATGAAAATGTTGTGATAATGGGAGATTTTAACTTGAGAATAATTGATTGGAACAATATGACAGGAAATCTTGAGTCTAGTGACTTTCTTGATACGGTTCAGGTTTGCTGTTTAGAACAGGTTGTGACAGAACCAACTGGAGGAAACAATCTGCTTGACTTGGTTCTTGCCAACAAAGATTCACTAATTAATAATCTTGAGGTTAATGATGAACTTGGGAAAAGTGATCACAAATCACTTAGTTTCAATATATCATGGAATTACCCAGGTAACTGCAATCAAATCACTGTCCCAGATTTTCGCTTGGCCGACTTCATGGGACTGAAAAATTGCCTGGGTGGGCTAAATTGGGATGTCCTGACTATGGGTCAGGTAGGTGATCTTGGTTGCCAATATGACGTTTTTCAGAGTATAGTTCTAGCTGCCCAGACAACTTTTGTTCCGAGTAGGGAAATTAGATCTAACAAAAATGATCTCAAATTGATGAACAATAGATTAAAACATCTCACTGGTCAAAAGAGAGGCTTATATAGACGTATCAAGAGTTGATGGGCAATTAAGAAATCAATATATTCAATTAAAGAGAGAAATAAAGAAGGAATAAGAAAAGCAAAAAGGGATTATGAGGCTATGGTCGCAAGGGATTCGAAAATTAACCCAAAAGGGTTCTTTCAGGTATACAGAAGTAAGATTAGGGACAAGATTGGCCCACTTAAGAGTAACTCTGGTCAGATCACTGACAGTGATAAGGATATACGTGAAATTCTTATTACCGACTTCCTCTCAGTTTTCACCCAGGAAAATACTAGCGATATTCCTGAAATAATAGATTATGTAGAACAGGATGATAATAAACTATGTACGATTGCGGTAACTAGTGACATGGTCCTCAGACAAATAGAGAAACAAAAACCTAACAAATCCCCAGGTCCTGATGAACTGTTTGCAAGGGTGTTAAAGGAATGTAAAGAGGAACTTAGCATACCTTTGGCTAATCTTTTTAACATATCACTATAAACTGGCATAGTGCCTGATAAGTGGAAAACGGCAAATGTAATACCTATTTACAAGGCAGGTGACAGGTCCTTGGCTTCAAACTATAGACCAATAAGCCTTACTTCCATAGTGAGAAAATTTATGGAATCAATAATTGCCGAAGCAATTCGTAGCCATCTTGACAGGCACAGATTGATTAATGAATCTCAACACGGTTTTACAAAGGGCGTTCCTGTCTTAGGAATTTACTAACTTTTTCACTAAGGTGTTTGAGGAGGTAGATCATAGTAATGAATATGATATTGTGTATATGGACTTCAGTAAGGCTTTCGATAGAGTTCCACACCAGAAGCTATTGAGGAAACTTAAGGCACGCGGAATAGGAGAATTTTTTTCATGGGTAGAGGCATGGGTGACAAATAGACAGAAGAGAGTTTGCATAAATGGGGAGAAATCAGAATGGGGACACGTCACAAGTGGTGTGCCTCAGGGGTCAGTGTTGGGCCCATTGTTGTTCACAATTTACATAAATGACATAGATGAGGGAATAAATAGCGACATAAGCAAATTTGCTGATGACACCAAAATAGGCCGTCCAATTCATTCTAATGAGGACATTAGAGCACTCCAGGATGATTTGAATAGACTGATGCAATGGTCGGAGAAGTGGCAGATGCAGTTTAGTATTGACAAATGCAAAGTTCTAAATGTTGGACAGTTAAATAACCATGCTACATATAAACTAAATAATGCAGATCTTAATACCACCGAATGCGAAAAGGATTTAGGAGTTCTGGTTAGCAGTAATCTAAAACCAAGACAACAGTGCATTAGTGTTCGCAATAAGGCTAACAGAATTCTTGGCTTCATATCTAGAAGTATAAATAATAGAAGTCCTAAGGTTGTTCTTCAACTCTATATATCCTTGGTTAGGCGCCATTTAGACTATGCTGCTCGGTTCTGGTCACCGTATTACAGAATGGATATAAGTGCTCTGGAAAACGTGCAAAGGAGGATGACAAAGATGATCCCATGTATCAGAAATCTTCCCTATGAGGATAGACTGAGGGCCCTGAATCGGCACTCTCTCGAAAGGCGTAGAATTAGGGGGGATATGATCTAGGTGTATAAATGGAAAACAGGAATAAATAAAGGGGGATGTTGATAAATTAGACACATGTGCAACTCTTGGGTATCTATTCAAGATTGATGGACTGACCACATCGACTCTAGGTTGAGGGACTGATGACCTCATTTTCCTCCTGTTCTTCAAGATTCTCCTTTGTATGGACTGATGAAGCCACTGTGTGGCGAAACGTTTCCTCATTAAAGATACCCAAGAGTTGCACATGTGTCTAATTTATCAACATGTAGGTTCTCTGAACCATTCATCTACAAAAGGGGGATGTAAACAGTGTGCTGAAAATTTCCAGCCAAGACAGGACTCGTAGCAATGATTTCAAGTTGGAAAAATTCAGATTCAGGAAGGATATAGGAAAGCACTGGTTTGGTAATAGAGTTGTGGATGAGTGGAACAAACCCCCGTGCTCCTTTCTTGAGTGCAGGTGACCAGACTGGGTTGGTCATTGGGCTAATTCGGGGGGGGGGGTCTTTGGTCTAATCCGGGGGGGCACATGGACCTGCTACGCATGGGTAAGTAGGCCTGTTGCAGTGTTCCTTCTTTCTTATGCTCTTATGTTATGACTCACATTAGTGTTAGATCTTACACAAATAACCCACACTTAGGAAAGATCTTACGACGGCGTTTCAGTTCGACTTGGACCATTTACAGTCACACTTACAAAAAGGAGAGGAGGTATTAGGAAAGGAAATAGAGAGGTAGTGGAAGTGGTAGAAGTAGTAGTAGTAGTAGTAGTAGTGGAGTCAGTCAAAGACCAAGCAAGGAGAGCACTGCAGGAGAGCTAGAGGTCCCCTTCTCTCCTTTCTGTTAGCGTGACTTTGTAAATGGTCCATATCGGACCGAAACGTCGTCGTAAGCTCCTCTCTATTATGAAAGAGTAATTTGTGTATTGTTCCAGTCACGGTACTTGGGCTTTTTGTTATTTAGCGTTAGACCTTCATCTGCATTTCCTGAAGTTCACTCACAGCCTTGGCCATTATATGATCTCTGCTGCCACCAGCATATTATTGGTGTATTAACCACGTCTTCACTTTACATACAAGCTTCTTCTAACGCGAGTCGAGGCCTTGAATACATATGTGGTAGATGCGATTATGACTGGGAGCCTAAGTAAGTTAGGGTATCTGCATCCAAAGTATACATATTTTTAATGGCTTAAATATTCAAGCCATTACATGAATGACATTTGACAAAAAATAGAAAGGAATGTAATTTTATTGATTTATTATTATTATTATTATAATCAAGGGGAAGCTCTAAACCCGTAAGATTATACAGCGCCTGGGGGGAAGTGGAAGATATTCAGGTTTAATTCAGGGAACTGGAGAACAGATCTAATTCCCTAGATCAAGATCCCCTCACCAGCATCAAGGAACCTTCCTTGAGGAGAATTTTGTTGAAGCAAATAAAACTATGAATAACAACTGACTACTTACTTGTAGTATTAAATTACTCTCTTTGCCGGATTCCACCGAGGCCTCTAACCTCTATCCTCCAGGCTACTCAGCGTTTATTGTACACACAACTAAATCTCCGTCTTTCAGCTCCAACAAATTTGATTCAGGTTTTACATTGAGTCTGAACGAGAATGAGAATAAACCTCAAAAAATCCTGATGGGAAAAACGTGTGAATTGAAGTCACTCTGCCACTTAGTCATACTTTGAAGGAGCGCAAAGTTATGTACTAGTTAGACGATGCTTTGATTCTTACATAGGGACCACAAATTCATTTAGGTAGATGCTGATGTTGGGTTGTGTGACCTACCAAGTTTTTCAAAATTACCCAGCATGCACCAGGTCGACCACTTCCTGCATGTTAACTTGCCTCTTATGACACCAATCAGTCTTATGTTACTTATGATAGTAGATCCTTCACTCTAGAAGGATTATCTCCAATAGTAAAAAAGTCTTCAACATAAATACAACGTATGCAAAATATATTACAGAGCTGAATGAGTTAACAACCAATGAAAACAAAGGTTCGTTTATTTTTGTACTCTGTGTATAGCAAGGAAAGTGTGTGTTTCTACCCAGTGTATAGCAAGGAAAGTGTGTTTCTACCCAGTGTATAGCAAGGAAAGTGTGTGTTTCTACCCAGTGTATAGTAAGGAAAGTGTGTTTCTACCCAGTGTATAGCTAGGAAAGTGTGTGTTTCTACCCTGTGTATAGCAAGGAAAGTGTGTGTTTCTACCCAGTGTATAGCAAGGAAAGTGTGTGTTTCTACCCAGTGTATAGCTAGGAAAGTGTGTGTTTCTACCCAGTGTATAGCTAGGAAAGTGTGTGTTTCTACCCTGTGTATAGCAAGGAAAGTGTGTGTTTCTACCCAGTGTATAGCTAGGAAAGTGTGTGTTTCTACCCAGTGTATAGCAAGGAAAGTGTGTGTTTCTACCCAGTGTATAGCTAGGAAAGTGTGTGTTTCTACCCTGTGTATAGCAAGGAAAGTGTGTGTTTCTACCCAGTGTATAGCTAGAAAAGTGTGTGTTTCTACCCAGTGTATAGCAAGGAAAGTGTGTGTTTCTACCCAGTGTATAGCTAGGAAAGTGTGTGTTTCTACCCAGTGTATAGCAAGGAAAGTGTGTGTTTCTACCCAGTGTATAGCAAGGAAAGTGTGTGTTTCTACCCAGTGTATAGCTAGGAAAGTGTGTGTTTCTACCCAGTGTATAGCTAGGAAAGTGTGTGTTTCTACCCTGTGTATAGCAAGGAAAGTGTGTGTTTCTACCCAGTGTATAGCTAGGAAAGTGTGTGTTTCTACCCAGTGTATAGCTAGGAAAGTGTGTGTTTCTACCCTGTGTATAGCAAGGAAAGTGTGTGTTTCTACCCAGTGTATAGCAAGGAAAGTGTGTGTTTCTACCCATTGTATAGCAAGGAAAGTGTGTGTTTCTACCCAGTGTATAGCAAGGAAAGTGTGTGTTTCTACCCAGTGTATAGCAAGGAAAGTGTGTGTTTCTACCCAGTGTATAGCAAGGAAAGTGTGTGTTTCTACCCATTGTATAGCAAGGAAAGTGTGTGTTTCTACCCAGTGTATAGCAAGGAAAGTGTGTGTTTCTACCCAGTGTATAGCAAGGAAAGTGTGTGTTTCTACCCAGTGTATAGCAAGGAAAGTGAGTGTTTCTACCCAGTGTATAGCAAGGAAAGTGTGTGTTTCTACCCAGTGTATAGCAAGGAAAGTGTGTGTTTCTACCCAGTGTATAGCAAGGAAAGTGTGTGTTTCTACCCAGTGTATAGCAACGAAAGTGTGTGTTTCTACCCAGTGTATAGCAAGGAAAGTGTGTGTTTCTACCCAGTGTATAGCAAGGAAAGTGTGTGTTTCTACCCAGTGTATAGCAAGGAAAAGTGTGTGTTTCTACCCAGTGTATAGCAAGGAAAGTGTGTGTTTCTACCCAGTGTATAGCAAGGAAAGTGTGTGTTTCTACCCAGTGTATAGCTAGGAAAGTGTGTGTTTCTACCCTGTGTATAGCAAGGAAAGTGTGTGTTTCTACCCAGTGTATAGCAAGGAAAGTGTGTGTTTCTACCCAGTGTATAGCTAGGAAAGTGTGTGTTTCTACCCAGTGTATAGCAAGGAAAGTGTGTGTTTCTACCCAGTGTATAGCAAGGAAAGTGTGTGTTTCTACCCAGTGTATAGCTAGGAAAGTGTGTGTTTCTACCCAGTGTATAGCAAGGAAAGTGTGTGTTTCTACCCAGTGTATAGCTAGGAAAGTGTGTGTTTCTACCCTGTGTATAGCAAGGAAAGTGTGTGTTTCTACCCAGTGTATAGCTAGAAAAGTGTGTGTTTCTACCCAGTGTATAGCAAGGAAAGTGTGTGTTTCTACCCAGTGTATAGCTAGGAAAGTGTGTGTTTCTACCCAGTGTATAGCAAGGAAAGTGTGTGTTTCTACCCAGTGTATAGCAAGGAAAGTGTGTGTTTCTACCCAGTGTATAGCTAGGAAAGTGTGTGTTTCTACCCAGTGTATAGCTAGGAAAGTGTGTGTTTCTACCCTGTGTATAGCAAGGAAAGTGTGTGTTTCTACCCAGTGTATAGCTAGGAAAGTGTGTGTTTCTACCCAGTGTATAGCTAGGAAAGTGTGTGTTTCTACCCTGTGTATAGCAAGGAAAGTGTGTGTTTCTACCCAGTGTATAGCAAGGAAAGTGTGTGTTTCTACCCATTGTATAGCAAGGAAAGTGTGTGTTTCTACCCAGTGTATAGCAAGGAAAGTGTGTGTTTCTACCCAGTGTATAGCAAGGAAAGTGTGTGTTTCTACCCAGTGTATAGCAAGGAAAGTGTGTGTTTCTACCCATTGTATAGCAAGGAAAGTGTGTGTTTCTACCCAGTGTATAGCAAGGAAAGTGTGTGTTTCTACCCAGTGTATAGCAAGGAAAGTGTGTGTTTCTACCCAGTGTATAGCAAGGAAAGTGAGTGTTTCTACCCAGTGTATAGCAAGGAAAGTGTGTGTTTCTACCCAGTGTATAGCAAGGAAAGTGTGTGTTTCTACCCAGTGTATAGCAACGAAAGTGTGTGTTTCAACCCAGTGTATAGCAAGGAAAGTGTGTGTTTCTACCCAGTGTATAGCAAGGAAAGTGTGTGTTTCTACCCAGTGTATAGCAAGAAAAGTGTGTGTTTCTACCCAGTGTATAGCAAGGAAAGTGTGTGTTTCTACCCAGTGTATAGCAAGGAAAGTGTGTGTTTCTACCCAGTGTATAGCTAGGAAAGTGTGTGTTTCTACCCTGTGTATAGCAAGGAAAGTGTGTGTTTCTACCCAGTGTATAGCAAGGAAAGTGTGTGTTTCTACCCAGTGTATAGCTAGGAATGTGTGTGTTTCTACCCAGTGTATAGCAAGGAAAGTGTGTGTTTCTACCCAGTGTATAGCAAGGAAAGTGTGTGTTTCTACCCAGTGTATAGCTAGGAAAGTGTGTGTTTCTACCCAGTGTATAGCAAGGAAAGTGTGTGTTTCTACCCAGTGTATAGCTAGGAAAGTGTGTGTTTCTACCCTGTGTATAGCAAGGAAAGTGTGTGTTTCTACCCAGTGTATAGCTAGAAAAGTGTGTGTTTCTACCCAGTGTATAGCAAGGAAAGTGTGTGTTTCTACCCAGTGTATAGCTAGGAAAGTGTGTGTTTCTACCCAGTGTATAGCAAGGAAAGTGTGTGTTTCTACCCAGTGTATAGCAAGGAAAGTGTGTGTTTCTACCCAGTGTATAGCTAGGAAAGTGTGTGTTTCTACCCAGTGTATAGCTAGGAAAGTGTGTGTTTCTACCCTGTGTATAGCTAGGAAAGTGTGTGTTTCTACCCAGTGTATAGCTAGGAAAGTGTGTGTTTCTACCCAGTGTATAGCTAGGAAAGTGTGTGTTTCTACCCTGTGTATAGCAAGGAAAGTGTGTGTTTCTACCCAGTGTATAGCAAGGAAAGTGTGTGTTTCTACCCAGTTTATAGCAAGAAAAGTGTGTGTTTCTACCCAGTGTATAGCAAGGAAAGTGTGTGTTTCTACCCAGTGTATAGCAAGGAAAGTGTGTGTTTCTACCCAGTGTATAGCAACGAAAGTGTGTGTTTCAACCCAGTGTATAGCAAGGAAAGTGTGTGTTTCTACCCAGTGTATAGCAAGGAAAGTGTGTGTTTCTACCCAGTGTATAGCAAGGAAAGTGTGTGTTTCAACCCAGTGTATAGCAAGGAAAGTGTGTGTTTCTACCCAGTGTATAGCAAGGAAAGTGTGTGTTTCTACCCAGTGTATAGCAAGGAAAGTGTGTGTTTCTACCCAGTGTATAGCAAGGAAAGTGTGTGTTTCTACCCAGTGTATAGCAAGGGAAATGTATTTTTCTACCCAGTGTATAGCAAGGAAAGTGTGTGTTTCTACCCAGTGTATAGCAAGGAAAGTGTGTGTTTCTACCCAGTGTATAGCAAGGAAAGTGTGTGTTTCTACCCAGTGTATAGCAAGGAAAGTGTGTGTTTCTACCCAGTGTATAGCAAGGAAAGTGTGTGTTTCTACCCAGTGTATAGCAAGGAAAGTGTGTGTTTCTACCCAGTGTATAGCAAGGAAAGTGTGTGTTTCTACCCAGTGTATAGCAAGGAAAGTGTGTGTTTCTACCCTGTGTATATCAAGGGAAATGTATTTTTCTACCCAGTTTATTCTAAAGGTATATCAAAAAAAATAATATTTTTAAATCATTTGTTTATAAATAATATAATATTCTTCTCCTTGGTGTTTAAAAAGTGAATGTTTCTACTGTGTATTCCAAAGAAAGTATTTTTTTCCACCCAGAGTATATAACATTAACAGTGTTTCTACCAAGTTTACACTACCAGAAATAAGTGTTTCTCACCTGAGTTTATCAAGAGAAATACATATTTCTCACCATTGAATATGAAGAGAAGTACATGTTCCTCACCATTGAATATGAAGAGAAGTACATGTTCCTCACCAATGTTTATCAAGTGAAGTACATGGTCCTCACCAGTGTTTATCAAGAGAAGTACATGTTCCTCACCAGTGTTTATCAAGAGAAGTACATTTTCCTCACCAGTGTTTATCAAGAGAAGTACATGTTTCTCACCAATGTTTATCAAGAGAAGTACATGTTCCTCACCAGTGTATATCAAGAGAAGTACATGTTTCTCACCAGTGAATATCAAGAGAAGTACATGTTTCTCACCAATGAATGTCAAAAGAAGTACATGTTTCTCACCAGTGTTTATCAAGATAAGTACATGTTTCTCACCAGTGTTTATTAAGAGAAGTACGTGTTTCTCACCAGTGTTTATTAAGAGAAGAACATGTTTCTCACCAGTGAATATCAAGAGAAGTACATGTTTCTCACCAGTGTTTATCAAGAGAAGTACATGTTTCCCACCAGTGTTTATCAAGAGAAGTACATGTTCCTCACCAGTGTTTATCAAGAGAAGTACATGTTTCTCACCAGTGTTTATCAAGAGAAGTACATGTTTCTCACCAGTGTTTATCAAGAGAAGTACATGTTTCTCACCAGTGTTTATCAAGAGAAGTACATGTTCCTCACCAGTGTTTATCAAGAGAAGTACATGTTTCTCACCAGTGTTTATCAAGAGAAGTACTTGTTTCTCACCAGTGTTTATCAAGAGAAGTACATGTTTCTCACCAGTGTTTATCAAGAGAAGTACATGTTTCTCACCAGTGTTTATCAAGAGAAGTACTTGTTTCTCACCAGTGTTTATCAAGAGAAGTACATGTTTCTCATCAGTGTTTATCAAGAGAAGTACATGTCTCTCACCAGTGTTTATCAAGAGAAGTACATGTCTCTCACCAGTGTTTATCAAGAGAAGTACATGTCTCTCACCAGTGTTTATCAAGAGAAGTACATGTCTCTCACCAGTGTTTATCAAGAGAAGTACATGTCTCTCACCAGTGTTTATCAAGAGAAGTACATGTCTCTCACCAGTGTTTATCAAGAGAAGTACATGTCTCTCACCAGTGTTTATCAAGAGAAGTACATGTCTCTCACCAGTGTTTATCAAGAGAAGTACATGTCTCTCACCAGTGTTTATCAAGAGAAGTACATGTCTCTCACCAGTGTTTATCAAGAGAAGTACATGTCTCTCACCAGTGTTTATCAAGAGAAGTACATGTCTCTCACCAGTGTTTATCAAGAGAAGTACATGTCTCTCACCAGTGTTTATCAAGAGAAGTACATGTTTCTCACCAGTGTTTATCAAGAGAAGTACATGTTTCTCACCAGTTTTTATCAAGAGAAGTACATGTTCCTCACCAGTGTTTATCAAGAGAAGTACATGTTTCTCACCAGTGTTTATCAAGAGAAGTACATGTTTCTCACCAGTGTTTATCAAGAGAAGTACTTGTTTCTCACCAGTGAATATCAAAAGAAATACATGTTTCTCACCAGTGAATATCAAGAGAAGTACATGTCTCTCACCAGTGTTTATCAAGAGAAGTACTTGTTTCTCACCAGTGTTTATCAAGAGAAATACTTGTTTCTCACCAGTGTTTATCAAGAGAAGTACATGTCTCTCACCAGTGTTTATCAAGAGAAGTACATGTTCCTCACCAGTTTTTATCAAGAGAAGTACATGTTTCTCACCAGTGTTTATCAAGAGAAGTACATGTTTCTCACCAGTTTTTATCAAGAGAAGTACATGTTCCTCACCAGTGTTTATCAAGAGAAGTACATGTTTCTCACCAGTGTTTATCAAGAGAAGTACATGTTTCTCACCAGTGTTTATCAAGAGAAGTACTTGTTTCTCACCAGTGAATATCAAAAGAAATACATGTTTCTCACCAGTGAATATCAAGAGAAGTACATGTCTCTCACCAGTGTTTATCAAGAGAAGTACTTGTTTCTCACCAGTGTTTATCAAGAGAAATACTTGTTTCTCACCAGTGTTTATCAAGAGAAGTACATGTCTCTCACCAGTGTTTATCAAGAGAAGTACATGTCTCTCACCAGTGTTTATCAAGAGAAGTACATGTTTCTCACCAGTGTTTATCAAGAGAAGTACATGTTCCTCACCAGTGTTTATCAAGAGAAGTACATGTTTCTCACCAGTGTATATCAAGAGAAGTACATGTTTCTCACCAGTGTATATCAAGAGAAGTACATGTTTCTCACCAGTGTATATCAAGAGAAGTACATGTTTCTCACCAGTGTATATCAAGAGAAGTACATGTTTCTCACCAGTGTATATCAAGAGAAGTACATGTTCCTCACCAGTTTTTATCAAGAGAAGTACATGTTTCTCACCAGTGTTTATCAAGAGAAGTACATGTTTCTCACCAGTGTTTATCAAGATAAGTACATGTTTCTCACCAGTGTTTATTAAGAGAAGTACGTGTTTCTCACCAGTGTTTATTTTAAAGAAGAACATGTTTCTCACCAGTGAATATCAAGAGAAGTACATGTTTCTCACCAGTGTTTATCAAGAGAAGTACATGTTTCCCACCAGTGTTTATCAAGAGAAGTACATGTTCCTCACCAGTGTTTATCAAGAGAAGTACATGTTTCTCACCAGTGTTTATCAAGAGAAGTACATGTTTCTCACCAGTGTTTATCAAGAGAAGTACATGTTTCTCACCAGTGTTTATCAAGAGAAGTACATGTTTCTCACCAGTGTTTATCAAGAGAAGTACTTGTTTCTCACCAGTGTTTATCAAGAGAAGTACATGTCTCTCACCAGTGTTTATCAAGAGAAGTACATGTTTCTCACCAGTGTTTATCAAGAGAAGTACATGTTTCTCACCAGTGAATATCAAAAGAAATACATGTTTCTCACCAGTGAATATCAAGAGAAGTACTTGTTTCTCACCAGTGTTTATCAAGAGAAATACTTGTTTCTCACCAGTGTTTATCAAGAGAAGTACATGTCTCTCACCAGTGTTTATCAAGAGAAGTACATGTCTCTCACCAGTGTTTATCAAGAGAAATACTTGTTTCTCACCAGTGTTTATCAAGAGAAGTACATGTCTCTCACCAGTGTTTATTAAGAGAAGTACATCTCTCTCACCAGTGTTTATCAAGAGAAGTACATGTTTCTCACCAGTGAATACCAGGATAAACTTACGTTTCTGTAAGATATAACTATATTTATATCCACTGTATGGAAGATTAAGTTTATGTCTCTACCCAGTGTATGTTAAGTCAAGTGCAAGTTCCTACCCAGTGTATACTAAGTTAAGTGTAAGTTTCTAACAGTTGTATATTAAGATAAGGTGTTTCTACCCAGTATATATTAAGGTGTTTCTACCAATAAATAACAAGGTAAGTGTAGATTCTAGCAATATATTAGAAGGTAAGTGTAGATTCTACCAATATATTAGAAGGTAAGTGTAGATTCTACCAATATATTTGAAGGTAAGTGTAGATTCTACCAATATATTAGAAGGTAAGTGTAGATTCTACCAATATATTAGAAGGTAAGTGTAGATTCTACCAATATATTAGAAGGTAAGTGTAGATTCTACCAATATATTAGAAGGTAAGTGTAGATTCTACCAATATATTAGAAGGTAAGTGTAGATTCTACCAATATATTAGAAGGTAAGTGTAGATTCTACCAATGTATAATAAGATAAGTGTTATGTTTCCACTCAGTGTATTCCAAGTGTATTTCTACTTACGATATACCAAGAAATATATATGATTACTCAGAGTGTAGAAATGCAAGTTGTGCAAGAATGGTATATAATATCGACAAGATGAAATTAAGACACATGTGCAAGTACATGTTTCTTCATACATCGAGCGTCTGGGTTCGATTCCCAGTGAAAGTAGGAACATTAGGCGTGTTTCTTTACACCGGTTGTCTATGTTCACCCATCAGTAAAATGAGTACCTGGGTGTTAGCTGACTGGTGTGGGTCGCATCCTGGGACAAAACTGACCTAATTTTCCCGAAATGCTCTGCATAATAAGCGGCTTTCTAAATAGTAGTATGTCACTGATGTCAGCTAGGACTGTATACCTTGTACATGTACTTGTAGAAATAAAGATATTATTATTATTATTATTATTATTATTATTATTATTATTATTAATTATTATTATCATCAACAAACAAGATATGCATTTCTTCTGGTGAATACCAGTGTAAGAAAGTGTATCAAGACTAGTGAATGTTTTTAGACAGGTAATATAAATCTGTGAGTGTGTTTATATCAGTGAATAATAAGTATGTGCTCCTCTCAGTACACAACAATTTTTTAAAGTTTTGAACAGATTTGTACTTCTTTAAAAAAAAAAGATATTTCACTTCAAGGTCTTGGAGGATTAAAACCGAAAATGCCCAAAATAACAATTGATTGATGTCTTCTCCTAAAAAAAACATTTAGATGATCTGCGTAACAAATATTCACTATATATATTAGCAACATTCCTGTATAATGAATTCACTTACATGATTAACCCGTCGCTTCATTGCTTGTCTTGTAATTCACTTCTGGAAGTGTGACCTTACATGAGATATTCTGGTGGCAACGTACATCATGTTCATCGCTATCTGATCCACAGTTGACAGGAAAAAAATCTACCTGAGAATAAAGGAAATTAATCTGTAAAGAAATATTGCAGTTTTTTTTTATAAGACATTATTATAATGAAGTGGGAGCGCTAAACCCGTTGAATTATGCAGTGCCTGTTGGGGGGATGTGGAAGGTATTCAAGCTTAATTCAGGGAGCTGGAGCACAGATCCAATTCCCTAGATCAAGAGCCCTCACTAACATCAAGAAACCTTGAAGGGTGATAGGACAACGATGTTTTCCACTAGCTTCCTGTAACTGTTAGCTCTGGTATTTCCCAGAAAATTGGTTGCTAGTAATCGAAAATTGTTACAAAATGCGATATCCTTAGAGTATAGACATCTGCAGAGAATACTAGGAAGTCAGCTTATTAATCCACCTCTAGCATCTAGCATGTTTCTGGTTTTGTGATAGTCTGTCAGAATAAATTCTATTCCAATTATCTAATAAAGTTAAGAGACATTTTAACAGTGCTTTGGGATTTTAACTGCTGGAACTAAAACCAACGAAATAAAATTTGAGATCTTTAATTAATAACCGAAGTGTCTAAGTGGACAATATCAGAATAAATAGTTTGATATGGTAAAGGATATAAGCTCCTACACTTCTCTTGTAATGCAGTGTTAAATTATACATATAGTAGTATAGTACTGAGGACACATTTCGTGACAGTACGACTCTGAAGTACCATCTGTTACTTTGCTAGGATGAGATCTACTCATGTATACGAACACTGCAAGTATATACAAGTGTGTGTGTGAGAATGTGTGTATGTTTTTAAGTGATCATTATGTCTCAGTAAGACTAAGACTTGACTAAGACTTTAACAGTGACTGACAACAAGTCTCCAGATAATCTATCATCTCGACCATCAAAGCAATCAAAACAGCTTGCTTGAACAATAAGACGAACCATTCGCCAAACAACAATAATTTACAAAGCAGCATCACAGCGTCAGGAACAATGAGACAAAACGACCATAACTGGGGACCGTCAGCAGATCCTTCATAAAAGGCATAAAACTCTCTTAATTCTGAAACTAATTATTATTATGATTATCAAAAAGAAGCGCTAAACATACAAGAATCAGACAGCTACTGAATCTAAGCTCAGCATAACCAAACCCCCGACTACGATAGTGCATTGATGACACAAAGTTGGTGAGAATCTTTAGCTTGGGACCAATGTTGAGAGTGCCAGTACGACACACAACCTCAGCAAAAACGTAAAAAATCATTAAGTGTGAACAATGCTCTGTGAACAGTTACACACAATTACAAGAATGTTTCAGCTCTCCCACGAAGCACAGTCTACCAAAAGCAGAGTCTAAATCACGAACAAACAGTCAGAGAGACGAGAGACAAAAGAGATGCTTCTAGGGAAAGAGGCAGATCTAGAGAGACAGTAAGGTAGGGACTCCTGTCTCCAACCTCAGGTGCGATCACGTGACTAGCCAGTGCTACTCCAGCGACTCCAGCAGGTAAACAAGTGAGCCGGTAGTTAGCATGGTAGTTTGTGAGAGCGGACAGCCAGTCAAAACTCTCCATCATTGAACATAGTGAGCTGTAAATGTAACATCCTACCTACATACATAGCTATTATAATAAGCCAAATAATATATAAATCAAGATATTTTCATTTTAGCTATTAATGAAAATATCGGAAATATAAAATTATATGAAAAGGTAATGTATAAATGTATACTTTATATACATTTGGTCCCACTCAGGGGGCGCAGTAAGAAGCATTCCACGCCTTTTTCTCCTCGCCAACTATGATACAATCAAATTTCTCATCCCTGAGAAGCTTACAAATCTGAGGACCAACAGCTACATCCAGAAACAAAGGAAAAATTATGTGCATTTTTCCGGAAATTACGAGGCATCTTTGTACAAATTTAACTGAAAAAGTCTATGTTTAAAGTAAATTCTCTGAAGAGCTTAGCAGATGTGTTCTGTATGGCTTCTGAGAATGAACTAATGCAAATCATCTAGGAAGGTGATGTAGGACCTGAGTTCCCTCTGATGTAGACTGTTATCTGAGTTGCTCAAACAAATGCCCAAATGAAAGTAAGTTTAACAACTGGTGATCCATTGAGTGCAATTCTTTTATAATCTTTCATCCAAGAAAAAGAGGAAACTTATAAAGAAGGAACTGATGAGAAATTTGGGAAATTGCATGTATTAAAAAAAAAAAATAATGGATTGTGTGTTTAAATCAAAAGCTTTTCACCCTGTACAGTTACCCTTTTCCCTTCCTGAGTCAAGGATAATAGTAACTGTCCTGAGTCAAGGATAATAGTAACTGTCCTGAGTCAAGGATAATAGTAACTGTCCTGAGTCAAGGATAATAGTAACTGTCCTGAGTCAAGGATAATAATAACTGTCCTGAGTCCATCACTTTATCCTGTACAGTTACCTTCTTCCCTTCTGAGCCAAAGATAATAGTAACTGTCCTGAGTTCATAACTTTACAAATAGAGCCAATTTACAATTTTAAGCAACATTCCCAAATTTAGTTAAGCAAAACTATTAAACAATGACTAGTATTATTTTCGAAGCATTTTGACTGTAGACCAATGTAATTATGTGTGCACAGAGAAAATATTATTGCTTTGTAAAATTAAAAAATAATTAAAATTATTTTTTAATAATTTAGTATTGATATCAATCACATCGAATATTGACATCAGTCACACCACTATCCTCTTATATTAATGACAGTATGGTAGATCACCTAAGATGGTTCTGATATCCTGTTATGTGAAAGATATTATAACATAACCATCCATGATGGCTTTGCTATCCACTTATACGACTGACATAATGAAAAAACACCAAAGATGGATATGTTATCCTTTTATTTGAAAGATAAAATAACAAAACCACCCGAGATCCATCTGTTATCCTTTCATATTATTAACAGTGTTTCAGAACCGTCCAATATGAAACAGCCATCCTCTTATACGAATGACAGAATAACAGAAGCACCCCAGATAGTGAGCTGCTATCTCAGTGATCCTCACTCTTCACCATATATCACAATGTTTCTCCTCCCTCCCCATGATTGTCGGATCAGAAGGTGCATTCCAAACAATATACATATAATATTGAAAATCTTTTATTTTTTTTTTTTTGTATATTAGTAGTACATGTACATTTACTTGGATTATTTTTATAGTGGAGCTTTACAAATTTAAGAGCAATAGAAAAAGCCTGACTCATGAAGATAAGTTGATACAATGCATAGACAGCTCTTTCTGTTATTTTTGTCGGAATAACTCATCAAGGACCAAAATTCTTGACAATCATCAGGAACGTTTTATAACTGATAATTTAAATACATATTGCACTAAATGCAACTCCTAATCACTGAGTTCAGTAAAATAGTGACTGAATTTACTTCACACTGCTGTCAAATGCTGCAAAACTTCATTTTTTTTTTTAAATTCTTGAAGCACTTGGTCTTCACCACCAGCAACAAGAATTAATGACAGTTTCTCAAACATTGTAACAATTTGATCTTAACCTTTCTCTTATAATTTCCCAGCTTGTTCACGGAAGCTTGCTTGGATGATGTTTGTATTCCTTCCTTGCATGTGAAGATTTAGTTTATTCTGCTGCTCAAAAATGTCGTCAACCAAATATTCAAAGCGTCTGATTCATTCCTTATCACCCAGACAGGCAAAGAATTCTATCTTACCCTGAATGCCAAAAAATAATTTGATGTCAACTCTAAACTCAAATACTCGCTCAGTTATATTTCCTATTGAAAGCCGTCGATCATCTGATGGAAAAAACAGCAAATTTGCTGTGTTTTTCCACACAAAGGATCGATGGGTTCAATCTATGTCCTGAATCGATGGCATGAATCTATCTCAATACATAACTGCTTGAAAAGTCGTGAGGTGAATTGTTTGATCCAAAGCTTTCTCTAGTGGAGCTACAAGTGTTGTAGAGGTCAGTGCCTGACGATGAATTATACAATGAATGTTTTTCACTTCTGCAGCTCACATTTTTGCACAAACTTGAAATCCAGATTTTATCCCCAACACAGCTGGTACTGCAGCTGTACAGCACCACAGACATTATCACACAAGAGACTTTCTGTTTCAAAGAAAGATGAAAATATGCAAACACCAGCAACTGTCTATTCATCAAGTTGAAGTGAAAATATGCCAAATTCTGCAGAATTTACTTATTTAACTTGATCCTTTGTTACTGATCCTCCATTGAACATTACTGTCTGAGTGGAACTGTTGTGAGTTTTTCTTCCAATCCATTTTCCAACACAATTTCCACCATATTGAGAGTGGAAGGTTCAGTCAAAGTTTTTCTGCTTTGTTATCTCAGTGGTACGATATAAGAAGCTTCCATAACCTTTATGGTTTATTTCTTGGAAAACTTCTGCTGAATCCACTTGAATCTTCTTCTAAACATTCCCATGACGCTCATGAAAGTTTTTTTGTCTTTGTGACGAGGATCAACATTTTGCAATGTTGCTTCAACTTTGTTGGTTTCAAAAAATAACTAGACAAAGCTTTGCTACAAAGAACACATTGAGACCTATCTTCTCCGTTGACAATGATGGATGTGAATCCATATTGAATATATGAATCATTGTACCTCTTTTATTAACACTCATCATGGGCTCCAAATTATGAGAAAAAACAAGTGAGTCAGATAAAAAGTGAAAATATTAAATATAATTATAAACAAACCACAATTCAACAGATTGTACATAATCTACAAGACATCATACTATTTTGAGTAGTGGTCCCAATTTCCCCCTGAAACACCCTACAATTCCCCCAAGGGGAGTGTTCCACTGTTTCAGAACCCTTGTGCTATATTGTTATACGAATGAAAGAATAACAGAATCACCCAAGATGGTTATCATATCCTGTTATGTTTATGTGGGACGGATGCAAGATAATTTCTTGACATACTTATAGTCTCTTATGTTCCATGATCAGATATCGTAATTTTTTAAATCCAAGACTATCTGTTTGCTTGTAATGTCCTTCCCGGTAGTGTTAGATATTTTTAACACAATTCGTATCTCAATAGTGGTAGGTGCTTTTAAGGCAACATAAAAGCATAGACGGAATTTGTTACTCCTTTTTTATATGTATATTAAACAAAGCAACGAATAATTGCGCCAGTGACCGAGACTCGAACAAGAGACTTTAGGCAGCTTCCCAGGAAGGTAGAAAAATCTCTACACTGTAGAGCTTTCCACTATCATGCCCAGTGAAAACACTAGACTTGCTTTGCCTGACACCCGCTGGTATCTAGAAGTAAGGAGAATGAAATTAATTTCTGAGCTTACCGCTCCCCGAAAGTGATGGACGTTAGGGAAATCATGTCTAGTGTTCTCACTATACATGTACTGTTTTCTGCCATGGTGGTGCAGTAGTCTACAGCGTCCAGAGTTTAGTTTACTTCCTGGGATACTGTCTTAAATCTAAGATTCGATACTCAGCATTTACAGAATTGTTATTTGCTTTAAAATAAATTGTTTCTGTGGTTACATTTATGTATTACCATGACGTATTTCAGTTGCTGTGCGAACCGATAAAGGCCTCCCAGTATTCCATAACCCGATCCCCAGTGTTTAATGCACGTGACTGTAATTGTGCAGTTTTGCATAAGTTGATAATGCAATTAAATATTAGTGTTGAAGATATGAAAGGAATAAGAGGAGACTAATATCCAAATTTCTTCGATGAAAAAGAATAAATTAGGACATTACAGCCCAAATCACATTTAAACCTTTCAAAGAGGCCGAAAACACCAATGTATTTAGTCTGTGTCCATTTAATATCAATGTTAAACAATGGTATTAGAGAATTATAGATGTTATAGAAACGTAAAAGAGCATTAAGTTGATTATACTTATGATAAACAAATAAAGTAAAACAAACTGTGACATATTTCTAATCAGAAGAAATATTCAGCAATTATTTCCAAGAAATTAATTTGGTGAATAATATTTGTGTAGGGTAACCTACACCAGCACAGACTAGAAGATAGAAAATAGAGGATAGAAGATGTATTTTGTATAGAATCTAAAATTGTACCTACAGAAAATTATTCCGTCACACGTGACGTACACATCATACGATGCATCAACCATTGAAGACTGATGACCTTCACAATTGTTATATTTAATCAGAGGAAAGGATAAACCCATAGGGGGTTACATAGATCCTGTAGAATAGGAAGCATTCAAACTCGATCGAAGCAAGAATAAGATAAGCATAGTTCCTTGGATCAAGAATCCAACAAGGCAAACTGATGCTATAAAGTAAAATACGATTTCGAGAACATAAGTGTCAAAACCGCGTCTACGTTCGTACATTAAACAGAAACCATCTTACAAGTAGAATACATAATTGTTGGAAGTTTGATGCCAATCACAATAACTTGTTTCCTGACAAACCTGACCTAACTTAACAATGACCTGTCTCCACCTGTCACAAGGAAACAAAAATATTGGAATGACCAACGTAGTATTTTTGTGCATAAAACTCCCAGGTAAATAGTTCCTTGAATCTTGCCCAAGATTAACTGTACAAGTGGTGTAAATTTGAAGCCGAAGAAATAAGCCGTTTTTTGAGTAAAAAAAGAAAAATTTTTTGTGAGAAAGCTGAGGAAAATGTTGCTGAGAATGTTCTCAAAAACTGGAAAGTTTCTCCTCGTTAAACTTAAAAGAACTATAAAACCGGTGAGTTTTATTTTATCAGTTAACTTTTCTGACTTAAACTCCATTTAAATTTCTTTACATCCTTTTAGAAAAAAAATAACTTCATTTTAATTTGTTTAACAAATTAAATTTGATGAAATCACCAAACAAAAATACAAAGTGACACCCAGACTGCCCAACAATAATACAATAATATTTTCACTTGAATTACTCCACTATCAATAGAGTCATTCTCTAGCTATGATTTCTGAAAAAAAAAAAAATCTAAACAACAGCGGCAAATTATAATGCGGAAAAACTCAGAATGTATTAATAAAGTTCATCATTGGTAAAAGTTTGAACCCGATCAGAAAATGTCACTCTCCAGTAATTTCAACAATCCAAAATGTTTTAACTATTTCAACGAAATATCCAGTTTGCACGACCAAGGTGCAAATTGAAAACTCACTGTAAGTTCATCTGTCCTGCTCTAACATGATTTAGAGTCCACAAGAGTTAGTGATATAACCAACACAACACTACTTATACAACCTATATTATAACAATGTTCACACTGATTCACTTTCCTTCTGTCTTTTACATGGTTTTCATTAATGGGAAATTATACCCGCTTATGAGACTAAAACTACAGAAATGAGTTGTGAAATTTAGATTAGCTTTGAAAAAGGAGACAAAGAGTCCAGTTCCTTCGATCAAGATCCCATTCACCACCAAAATGTCCCCTAATGAAGGGGAAAGTTAGTGTTTAATAGGTTGTTAAGAACCTGCTTATATGGTTCGAGTGGTCCCTCACTACCTTACTAGAGTGGTGTCCCTCACTACCTTACTAGAGTGGTGTCCCTCACTACCTTACTAGAGTGGTGTCCCTCACTACCTTACTAGAGTGGTGTCCCTCACTACCTTACTAGAGTGGTGTCCCTCACTACCCTTACTAGAGTGGTGTCCCTCACTACCCTTACTAGAGTGGTGTCCCTCATTACCCTTATCAGAGTTTTGTCCCACACTACTTTTACTGGAGTGGTGTCCCCAGTACCCTTACTACAGTTGTGTCCCTCACTACATTTACTAGTGTGGTGTCAGTCACTTCCCTTAATAGAGTGGTGTCCCTCTCTACTCTTACTATAGTGGTGTCTCTCAGCACGCTTACTAGAGTGGTGTCCCTCATTACCCTTACTAGAGTGGTCTCCCTCACTACCTTACTAGAGTGGTGTCCCTCACTACCCTTACTAGAGTGGTGTCCCTCACTACCTTACTAGAGTGGTGTCCCTCACTACCTTACTAGAGTGGTGTCATTCACTACCCTTACTAGAGTGGTGTCCCTCACTACCTTACTAGAGTGGTGTCCCTCACTACCTTACTAGAGTGGTGTCCCTCACTACCCTTACTAGAGTGGTGTCCCTCACTACCTTACTAGAGTGGTGTCCCTCACTACCTTACTAGAGTGGTGTCCCTCACTACCCTTACTAGAGTGGTGTCCCTCACTACCTTACTAGAGTGGTGTCCCTCACTACCTTACTAGAGTGATGTCCCTCACTACCTTACTAGAGGGTGTCCCTCACTACCTTACTAGAGTGGTGTCCCTCACTACCTTACTAGAGTGGTGTCCCTCACTACCTTACTAGAGTGCTGTCCCTCACTACCTTACTAGAGTGGTGTCCCTCACTACCTTACTAGAGTGGTGTCCCTCACTAGCTTACTAGAGTGGTGTCCCTCACTACCTTACTAGAGTGGTGTCCCTCACTACCTTACTAGAGTGGTGTCCCTCACTACCCCACTAGAGTGGTGTCCCTCACTACCTTACTAGAGTGGTGTCCCTCACTACCTTACTAGAGTGGTGTCCCTCACTACCTTACTAGAGTGGTGTCCCTCATTACCTTACTAGAGTGGTGTCCCTCACTACCTTACTAGAGTGGTGTCCCTCACTACCCCACTAGAGTGGTGTCCCTCACTACCTTACTAGAGTGGTGTCCCTCACTACCTTACTAGAGTGGTGTCCCTCACTACCTTACTAGAGTGGTGTCCCTCACTACCTTACTAGAGTGGTGTCCCTCACTACCTTACTAGAGTGGTGTCCCTCACTACCTTACTAGAGTGGTGTCCCTCACTACCTTACTAGAGTGGTGTCCCTCACTACCTTACTAGAGTGGTGTCCCTCACTACCTTACTAGAGTGGTGTCCCTCACTACCTTACTAGAGTGGTGTCCCTCACTACCTTACTAGAGTGGTGTCCCTCACTACCTTACTAGAGTGGTGTCCCTCACTACCTTACTAGAGTGCTGTCCCTCACTACCTTACTAGAGTGGTGTCCCTCACTACCTTACTAGAGTGGTGTCCCTCACTACCTTACTAGAGTGGTGTCCCTCACTACCTTACTAGAGTGCTGTCCCTCACTACCTTACTAGAGTGGTGTCCCTCACTACCTTACTAGAGTGGTGTCCCTCACTACCTTACTAGAGTGGTGTCCCTCACTACCTTACTAGAGTGCTGTCCCTCACTACCTTACTAGAGTGGTGTCCCTCACTACCTTACTAGAGTGGTGTCCCTCACTACCTTACTAGAGTGGTGTCCCTCACTACCTTACTAGAGTGCTGTCCCTCACTACCTTACTAGAGTGGTGTCCCTCACTACCTTACTAGAGTGGTGTCCCTCACTACTTTACTAGAGTGGTGTCCCTCACTACCTTACTAGAGTGGTGTCCCTCACTACCTTACTAGAGTGGTGTCCCTCACTACCCCACTAGAGTGGTGTCCCTCACTACCTTACTAGAGTGGTGTCCCTCACTACCTTACTAGAGTGGTGTCCCTCACTACCTTACTAGAGTGGTGTCCCTCACTACCTTACTAGAGTGGTGTCCCTCACTACCTTACTAGAGTGGTGTCCCTCACTACCCCACTAGAGTGGTGTCCCTCACTACCTTACTAGAGTGGTGTCCCTCACTACCTTACTAGAGTGGTGTCCCTCACTACCTTACTAGAGTGGTGTCCCTCACTACCTTACTAGAGTGGTGTCCCTCACTACCTTACTAGAGTGGTGTCCCTCACTACCTTACTAGAGTGGTGTCCACTCACTACTACCTTACTAGAGTGGTGTCACTACCTTACTAGAGTGGTGTCCCTACCTTACTAGAGTGGTGTCCCTCACTACCTTACTAGAGTGGTGTCCCTCACTACCTTACTAGAGTGGTGTCCCTCACTACCTTACTAGAGTGGTGTCCCTCACTACCTTACTAGAGTGGTGTCCCTCACTACCTTACTAGAGTGGTGTCCCTCACTACCTTACTAGAGTGGTGTCCCTCACTACCTTACTAGAGTGGTGTCCCTCACTACCTTACTAGAGTGGTGTCCCTCACTACCTTACTAGAGTGGTGTCCCTCACTACCTTACTAGAGTGGTGTCCCTCACTACCTTACTAGAGTGGTGTCCCTCACTACCTTACTAGAGTGGTGTCCCTCACTACCTTACTAGACCTACCCCACTAGAGTGGTGTCCCTCACTACCTTACTAGAGTGGTGTCCCTCACTACCTTACTAGAGTGGTGTCCCTCACTACCTTACTAGAGTGGTGTCCCTCACTACCTTACTAGAGTGGTGTCCCTCACTACCTTACTAGAGTGGTGTCCCTCACTACCTTACTAGAGTGGTGTCCCTCACTACCTTACTAGAGTGGTGTCCCTCACTACCTTACTAGAGTGGTGTCCCTCACTACCTTACTAGAGTGGTGTCCCTCACTACCTTACTAGAGTGGTGTCCCTCACTACCTTACTAGAGTGGTGTCCCTCACTACCTTACTAGAGTGGTGTCCCTCACTACCTTACTAGAGTGCTGTCCCTCTCTACACTTACTAGAGTGGTGTCCCTCACTACCTTACTAGAGTGGTGTCCCTCACTACCTTACTAGAGTGGTGTCCCTCACTACCCTTACTAGAGTGGTGCCCCTCACTACCTTACTAGAGTGGTGTCCCTCACTACCTTACTAGAGTGGTGTCCCTCACTACACTTACTAGAGTGGTGTCCCTCACTACCTTACTAGAGTGGTGTCTCTCACTACCTTACTAGAGTGGTGCCCCTCACTACCTTACTAGAGTGGTGTCCCTCACTACCCTTACTAGAGTGGTGTCCCTCACTACCCTTACTAGAGTGGTGTCCCTCACTACCCTTACTATAGTGGTGTCCCTCACTATCCTTAATAGAGTGGTGTCCCTTACTCTCCTCACTAGAGTGGTGTCCCTCACTACCCTTACCAGAGAGTTGTCCTTAACTTCCCTTACTAGAGTCGAGTCCCCCCATAACCCTTGCTAGAGTGGTGACCCTCACTATCCTTACTAGAGTGGTGTCCCTCACTATCCTTACTAGAGTGGCGTCCCTCACTATCCTTACTAGAGTGGCGTCCCTCACTACCCTTACTAGAGAGGTGTCCCTCACAACCCTTACTAGAGTAGAGTTCCTCACTATCCTTACTAGAGTGGTGCCCTTTACTAGAGTGGTGTCCTTCACTATCCTTACTAGTGTGGTATCCCTCACTATCCTTACTGGAGTTGTGTCCCTAACTATACTTACTAGAGTGGTGTCCCTCACTGCCCTTACTAGAGTGGTGTCCCTCACTGCCCTTACTAGAGTGGTGTCCCTCACTACCCTTACTATAGTGGTGTCCCTCACTATCCTTACTAGAGAGGTGTCCCACACTACCCTAACTAGAATGGTGTCACGCACTATCCCTACTAGAGTGGTGTTCCTCACTAACCTTACTAGAGTGGTGTCCCTCACTACCCTTACTAGAGTGGTGTCCCTCACTATCCTTACTAAAGTGGTGTCCCTCACTATCCTTACTAGAGTGGTGTCCCTCACTATCCTTACTAGAGTGGTGACCTTCACTATCCTTTCTAGAATGGTGTCCATCACTATCCTTACTAGAGTTGTGTCGCTCACAATACTTACTAGAGTGGTGCCCCACACTATCCTTACTAGAGTGGTGCCCCTCACTATCCTTATTAGAGTGGTGTCCCTCACTACTCTTACTAGAGTGGTGTCCCTCACTACCCTTACTATAGTGGTGTCCCTCACTACCCTTACTAGAGTAGAGTTCCTCACTACACTTACTAGAGTGGTGTAACTCACAAACCTTACTAGTGTGGTGTCCCTCACTATCCTTACTAGAGTGGTGTCCCTCACTACCCTTACTAAAGTGGTGTCCATCGCTATCCTTTCTAGAGTGATGTTCCACACTATCCTTACTAGAGTGATGTCCCTCACTAGTTTTACTAGAGTGGTGTCCTTCACTATCCTTTTTAAAGTGGTGTCCCTCACTATCCTTACTAGAGTGGTGTCCCTCACTATCCTTACTAGAGTGGTGTCCCTCACTATCCTTATTAGAGTGGTGTCCCTCAATATCCTTATTAGAGTGGTGTCCCTCACTTCCCTTACTAGAGTTATGTGAAGTTAGAGGACACAAGTGCAACTAATGTGACATTTTATTGTGGCAACGTTTCGCTCTCCAGGAGCTTTATCAAGCCATTACGAACAATACATGGACACAGAGGGTATATATAGGCTCAGAGTGAGGTGAAATACTAGTGGTAGTAGTAGTAGTAGTGACAAAAGTTGTAGTAGTAGTTGTAGTGACAAAAGTTGTAGTAGTAGTAGTAATACAATATGGTGTAGCAATTAATTCGTACATGAGTAAAATGATATAAAAAGTATTACTTGGGTAACATAAAAATAGGTTGGACAAATATAAACTGGAATGAGGCAGCTTGTTTCTGTGTTCACTCTCTGTGCTTTGTGTAGTATAACAGGAGAGACTATGTGATGGCAGGGTTTACTGTTTTCAGGAGGACTCTTGCTAAGACTTCGGAGATGGTGAAGCTGCCGTTGTTTTGTTTAATTGTATTCGAAACAGCGATCAGTGCTGATTCGAGGCACTTGCGTCTGAGGAAATTAGTTTCTTTGATCACTAATTGGGCGTCTCTGAATTTCTTGAGATGATTGGTGGAATTTCGAAACGTTGCCACAATAAAATGTCATATTAGATGCACTTGTGTCATTTTACTGTACATAATGTCGTTAATTCTACCAACTTTATTAGAGTTATGTCATTGACTACCCTTACTAGAGTGGTGTCCCTCATTACCCTTACTAGAGTTGTGTCCCTCACTACCCTTACTAGAGTGGTGTTGTTCACTACCCTTACTAGAGTGGTGTCCCTCACTACAATTACTAGAGTGGTGTCCCTCACTCTAATTACTAGAGTGGTGTCCATCAATACCGTTACTAGAGTGGTGTCCTTCACTATCCTTACTACAGTGGTGTCCCACACTACCCTTACTAGAATGGTGTCCAACATTATCCTTACTAGAGTGGTGTCCCAAACTAACCTTACTAGAGTGGTGTCTCTCACTAGCCTTACTAGAGTGATGTCCCTCACTATCCGTACTAGAGTGGTGTCCCTCATTTTCCTTATTAGAGTGGTGGCCCTCACTACCCTTACTAGAGTGCTGCCCCTCACTATCCTTACTAGAGTGGTGTCGCTCACAACCCTTACTAGAGTGGTGTCCCTCACTAACCCAACTAGAGTGGTGGCCCTCACTATCCTTACTAGAGTGGTGTCCATAATTATCCTCACTAGAGTGTTGTCCATCACTATAGTTACTAAAGTGGTGTCCCCCACTACTCTTACCAGAGTGGTGTCCCTCACTATCCTTACTAGAGTGGTGTCCCTCTCTATCCATACTAGAGTGGTGTCTCCCTCACTACCCTTACCAGAGTGGTGTCCCTCACTTCCCTTACTAGAGTCATGTAACCCTACTACATTTGCTAGAGTGGTGTCCCACACTACCCATACAAGAGGGGTATCCCTCACTTCTATTACAAGAGAAGTGTCCCCCACCACCATTACTAGAGGGATGTCCCCCACTACCCTTACAAGAACGGTGTCCCCCACTACCTTCACAAGAGTGGTGTCCTCCGCTACCCTTACTAGAGTGGTGTCCCCCACTACCCTTCGTAGAGTCGTGTCGCTCACAACACTTACTAGAGTTGTGTCCATTACTTCACTTACTACAGTGGTGTCACGCACTACCCTTACAAGAGTGGTGTCCCCCACTACCTTTACTAGAGTGGTGTCCCCACTTCCTTTACTAGAGTGGTGTCCCTCACTATCCCTACTACAGTGGTGTTCCTCACTATCCATACTAGAGTGGCGTTCCTCACTATACTTAAAAGAGTGGTGTACCTCACTACCCTTACCAGAGAGTTGTCCCTAACTTCCCTTACTCTAGTCGTGTCCCCCACTACCCTTGCTAGAATGGTGTCCCTCACTGCCCTTTCTAGATGGGAGTCCCTCACTTTCCTTACAAGAGTGTAGCCCCCCATTATCCTTACTAGAGTGGTGTACCTCAGTTCCCTTACTATAGCGGTGTTCCCCACTTCCTTTACAAGAGTGGTGTCCCACAGTACCCTTACTAGGGTGGTGTCCCCCACTACCCTTACTAGAGCGGTTTCCCACACTACCCTTGCTAGAGTGGTGTAATCAACTACCCTTACTAGAGTGGTGTCCTTCTCTATCCATACTAGAGTGGTGTCCCTCACTATCCTTACTAGAGTGGTGTCCCACACTACTCTCACGAGAATGGTGTCCCTCATTATTCTTTCTAGAGTTGTGTCCCAACTAACCTTACTAGAGTGGTGTCCCTCACTACCCGTACTAGGATGGTGTCCATCACTATCCATACTAGAGTGGTGTCCCTCACTATCCTTACTGGAGTGGTGGCCCTCACTACCCTTACTAGAATGGTGTCCCTCACTGTCCATACCAGAGTGATGTCCATCACTATCCTTACTTGAGTGGTGGCCCTCATTACCCTTACTAGAGTGGTGTTCATCACTATCCTTACTAGAGAGGTGTCCCTTACTACACTTACAAGAGTGGTGTCCCTCAAAACCCTTACTAGAGTGGTGTCACTCACTACACTTGTGAGAGTGGTGTCACTAGCCCAACTAGAGTGGCATCCCTCACTATCCTTACTAGAGTGGTGTCCATAATTATCGTTACTAGAGTGTTATCCCTGACACTAGTTACTAAAGTTGTGTCCCCCACTACCCTTACCAGAGTGGTGTCCCTCACTATCCTCACTAGAGTGGTGTCCATCTCTATCCATACTAGAGTTGTGTCCCTCTCTATCCTTACTAGAGTGGTGTCCCTCACTGTTCTTACTAGAGTGGTGTCCCTTAATACCCTTACTAGAGTGGCGTCCCTCACTATCTTTACTAGAGTTGTGTCCCTAAATTCCCTTACTAGAGTCGTGTAACCGTACTACCTTTGCTAGGGTGGTGTCCCACACTACCCTTACTAGAGGGTTATCCCTCACTTCCCTTACAAGAGTGGTGTCCCCCATTACCATTACTAGAGGTGTGTCCCCCACTACCCTTACAAGAGTGGTGCCCCACACTACCCTTACAAGAGTGGTGTCTCCCAATTCCCTTGCTAAAGTGGTTTCCTTCACTACCCTTTCTAGAGTGGTGTCTCCAAATACCCTTACTAGAGTGGTGATCATCACCACCCTTACTTGAGTTGTGTCCCCCACTACCCTTACTAGAGTGGTGTCTCTCACTACCCTTACTAGAGTGGTGTCCCTCACAACCATTACGAGAGTGACGTCCCTCATTTCACTTACTAGAGTGGTGTCCCCCATTACCCTTACTAGAATGGTGTCCCTCACAACCCTTACAAGAGTGATTTCCCTCACTTCACTTACTAGAGTGGTGTCCCTCATTATCCCTACTATAGTGGTGTCCCTCAATACCCTTTCAAGAGTGGTGTCCTTCACTATCCTTACTAGAGTGGAGTTCCACACTACGCTTACTAGAATGGTGTCCCTCATTATCCTTACTAGAGTGTTGTCCCTCACTATCGTTAATAAAGTGGTGTCCCCCACTACCCTTACCAGAGTGGTGTCCCTCACTACCCTTACTAGAGTGGTGTCCCTCACTATCATTATTAAATTGGTGTCCGTCACTATCCTTACTAGGGTGTTGTCTTTCAATATCCTTATTAGAGTGGTGTCCCTCACTACCCTTACTAGAGTTATGTCCCTGACTACCCTTACTAGAGTGGTGAGCCTCACTATCCTTACTTGAGTGCCCCTCACTACACTTACTAGAGTGGTGTCCCTCACAACCCTTGCTAGAGTAGAGTCCCTCATTACAATTACTAGAGTGGTGTCCCTCACTCTAATTGCTAGAGTGGTGTCCCTCAATACCCTTACAAGAGTGGTGTCCTTAACTAACCTTACTAGGGTGGTGTCCCTCACTACCCTTACAAGAGTGGTGTCCCTCACTACACTTAGTAGAGTGGTGCACCTCACAACCCTTACGAGAGTGGTGTCACTCACTGTCCTTGCTACAGTGGTTACCGTCACTAGCCCAACTAGATCGTTGTCCCTCACTATCCTTACTAGAGCGGTGTCCATAATTATCCTTACTAGAGTGTTGTCCCTCACTATCGTTACTAAAGTGGTGTCCCTCACTATCCTTATTAGAGTGGTGTCCCTCTCCTCTCTATCCTTACTAGAGTGGTGTCCCTCACTATCCATACTAGAGTGGTGTCCATCACTATCCTTATTAGAGTGATGTCCCTTAATACCAATACTAGAGTGGTGTCCCTCACTATCTTTACTAGAGTGGTGTCCGTCACTACCCTTACCAGAGAGTTGTCCCTCACTTCACTTACTAAAGTAGTGTTCCCCACTACACTTATTAGAGTGGTGTCCCTCAATTCCCTTACTAGAGTCGTGTAACCCTATTACCTTTGATAGAGTGGTGTCCCACACCCTTACTAGATGGGTATCCCTCACTTTCCTTACAAGAGTGGTGTTCCCCTCTACCATTAATAGAGGGGTGTCCCCCGCTATCTTTAAAAGAGTGCTGTCCCCCACTACCCTTACTAGAGTTGTGTCCCACACTACGCTTACTAGAGTGGTGTCCTCACTACCCTTACTAGAGGAGTGTCCCTCACCTCCCTTAAAAGAGTGGTGTACCCTAATACCCTTACTAGAGAGATGTCCCACACTACCCTTACTAGAGTGGTGTCACTCACTACCCTTTCTAGAGGGGTGTCTTTCACTACCCTTACGAGAGTGGTGTCCCACACTACCCTTACTAGAGCAGTGATCCCCAATACCCTTACTAGAGTATTGTGCCTCACTACCCTTGCTAGAGTGCTGTCCCCCACTACCCTTACTAGAGTTGTGTCCCTCGCAACACTTAATAGAGTTGTGTCCATTACTTCACTTACTAGAGTGGTGTCAGGCACGACCTTTACTAGAGTGGTGTCCCCACTTCCTTTACTAGAATGGTGTCCCTCACTATCCCTACCATATTGGTGTCCCTCACTATCCTTACTAGAGTGGCGTTCCTCACTATATTTATTAGAGTGGTGCACCTCACTACCCTTACCAGAGAGTTGTCCCTAACTAGAGTGGTGTCTCTCACTCTCCCTACTGTAGAGGTGTCCCTCACTATCCTTACTAGAGTAGTGTCCATCACTACCCTTAGTAGAGTGGTGTCCTTCAATATCCTTACTAGCGTGATGTCCCTCACTATCCTTACTAGATTTGTGTCCCTCACTATACTTACTAGAGTTTTGTCCCTCACTATCTTTACTAGAGTGGTGCCTCTCACTGCCTTTACTAGAATGGTTTCTCTCACTATCCTCACTAGAGTAGTGTCCCTCACTACCCTTACTAGAGTGGTGTCCTTCACTACCCTTACTAGAGAGGTGTCCTTCACTATCCTTACTAGCGTGGTGTCCCTCGCTATCCTTACTTGAGTTGTGTCCCTCACTATACTTACTAGAGTGGTGTCCCTCACTATCCTTATTAGAGTGGTGTCCCTCACTACCCTTTCAAGAAGGGTGTCCTTCACTTCCCTTACTAAAGTGGTGTCCACCACCACCTTTACTAGAGAGTGTTCCCCACAACACTTATTAGAGTGGTGTCCCTCACTCCCCTTACTAAAGTGGTGTTCCCCACTACCCTTAATAGAGTGGTGTCCCCAACTACCCTTACTAGAATGGTGTCCCCCATTACCCTTACTAGAGTGGTGTCCCTCACAACACATACTAGAGTTGAGTCCATTAAATCACTTCCCAGAGTCGTGTCTGGCACTACCCTCACAAGAGTGGTTTCCCGCACTACCCTTACAAGAGTTGTGTCCCGCACTACCCTTACTAGAGTGGTGTCCCTATCACTCCTTACTATACTATTACTCCTTACTATTCTTACTAGTGTGGCGTCCCTCACTATATTTCCTAGAGTGGTGTCTCTCACTATCCTTACTAGAGAATTGTCCCAGACTTCCATTAATATTGTCGTGTCCCCCACTACCCTTGTTAGAATGGTGTCCCCTCACTGCCCTTTCCAGATGGGTGTCCCTCACTTTTTTACAAAAGTGGTGTCCCCAACTATCCTTACTAGAGGGGTGTCCCTCAGTTCCCTTACTAGAGCTGTGTTCCCCACTACCCTTACTAGAGTGGTGTCCCCCACTACCCCTAATAGAGTGGTGTTCCACACTACCCTTACTAGGGTGGTGTCCACCGCTACCATTACTTGAGTGGTGTCCCCCACTATCCTTACTAGATTGGTATCCCCCACTACCCTTACTAGATTGGTGTCCTCCACTAGCCTTACAAGTGTGGTGTCTCTCACGACACTTACTAGAGTGATGTCCCTCACTTCACTTACTAGAGTGACGTCCTCCACTACCTTTACTAGAGGAGTGTCCCTCACTTCACTTACTGGAGTGGCGTCCGTCACTACCCTTACTAGAGCATTGTCCCCCACAACCATTTCTAGAGTGGTGTCCCCCACTACCCTTACTAGAGTGGTGTCAATCACTACCCTTACTAGAGTTGTGTCCCACACTACTCTTAGTACGGTTTTGTCCCACACTACCCTTACTATAGTGTTGTCTCGCGCTACCCTTACTAGAGTGGTGTCCCCCACTACACTTACTAGAGTGGTGTCCTTCACAACCGTTACAAGGGTGATGTCACTTACTTCACTTACTAGAGTGGTGTCCCCTACTACACTTACTAGATTGGTGTCCATTACTACCCTTACTAAAGTGGTGTCTCTCACTATCCTTACTAGAGTCGTGTCCCTCACTATCCTTTCTGTAGTGGTGTCCCTCACTATCATTACTAGAGTTGTGCCCCTCACTATCCTTACTAGAGTGGTGTCCATCACTTCCCTTACTAGAGAGGAGTCCCTCACATCCCTTAATGGAGAGGTGTCACTCACTACCCTTATTAAGTGGTGTACGTTACTAGCCCTACTAGAGTGGTGTCCCTCACTGTCATTACTTGAGTGGTGTCCTTCGCTATCCTTACTAGAATGGTGTCACTCACTATCCTTACTAAAGCTTTGTCCCCCACTACCCTTTCCAGAGTGGTGTCCCTAGCTATCCTTACCAGAGTTGTGTCCCTCACTATCCTTACTACAGTGATGTCCATCGCTATCCTTACTAGAGTGGTGTCCCTCACTATCCTAACTAGGGAGATGTCCCTCACTACCCTTACTAGAGTGGTGTCCCAAACTACAATTACTAGAGTCGTGTCCCACACTGCCCTTACTTGAGTGGTGTCACCCACTACCCTTACTACAGTGGGGTCCCCCACAACCGTTGCTAGAGTGGTGTCCCCCACTACCCTAAACAGAGTTGAGTCCCTCACAACCCTTACAAGAGTAATGTCCCTTACTTCACTTACTAGAGGTGTCCCCCATAACCCTTACTAGAGTGGTGTACCTAGCTACCCTTACTAAAGTGGTGTCCCTCACTATCATTACTAGAGTATTGTCCCTCACTATCCTTACTACAGTGGTGTTCCTCACTATCTTTACCAGAGTGGTGTCCCTCACTATCCTTACTAGGGTGGTGTCCATCACTACCCTTACCAGAGTGATGTCCATCACAACCCTTACCAGAGCTGGGTTCCTCACTATCCTTACTAGAGTGGTGTACCTCACTCTCTTTACTAGAGTAGTGTCCCTCACTACCCTTACTAAAGTGGTGTACCTCACAAGCCTTACTAGAGTGGTGTCCCTCAATATCCATATTAGAGTGGTGTCCTTCACTATCCTTACAAGAGTGTTGTCCCTCATTATCCTTACTAAAGTTGTGTCCCCCACTACCCTTTCCAGAGTGGTGTCCTTCACTATCCTTACAAGAGTGGTGTCCCTCATTATCCTTACTAAAGTTGTGTCCCCTACTACCCTTACCAGAGTGGTGTCCCTCACTATCCTTACTAGAGTGGTGTCCCTCACTACCCTTACCACAGAGTTATCCCTCACTTCCCTTACTAAAGTGGTGTACCCCTCTACATTTACAAGAGTGGTGTCCCTCACTTCCCTTACTGTAGTCGTGTCCCCCACTACCCTTGCTTGAGTGGTGTCCCTCACTACCCTTACTAAAGGGGTGTCCCTCACTTCCCTTACAAGAGTTGAGACACCCTCTAACCTTACGAGAGAGTTGTACCTCACTTCCCTTACTAAAGTGGTGTACTCTCTCTACATTTACTAGAGTGGTGTCCCTCACTTCCCTTACTGGAGTGGTGTCCCCCACTACCCTTACTATAGTGGTGTCACTCACTACCCTTTCTAGAGGGGTGTCTTTCACTACCCTTACGAGAGTGGTGTCCCTCACTTCCCTTACTAAAGCGGAGTTCCCCACTACCCTTACTATACTGGTGTCCAACACTACACTTACTAGAGTGGTCTCCCCCACTACCCTTACTAGAATGGTGTCCCACACTACCCTTACTAGAGCAGTGATCCCCAATACCTTTACTAGAGTATTGTGCCTCACTACCCTTGCTAGAGTGCTGTCCCCCACTACCCTTACAAGAGTGGTGTCCCTCGCAACACTTAATAGAGTTGTCCATTACTTCACTTACTAGAGTGGTGTCCCGCACGACCTTTACTAGAGTGGTGTCCTCACTTCCTTTACTAGAATGGTGTCCCTCACTATCCCTACCATATTGGTGTCCCTCACTATCCTTACTAGAGTGGCGTTCCTCACTATATTTACTAGAGTGGTGTACCTCACTACCCTTACCAGAGAGTTGTCCCTAACTAGAGTGGTGTCCCTCACTCTCCCTACTCCTCCCTCACTATCCTTACTAGAGTGGTGTCCCCTTACTCTCCTTACAAAAGTGGTGTACCTCACCACCCTCACTAGAGCGTTGTCCCTAACATCCCTTGCTAGTTTCGTGTCCCCCCAATACCCTTGCAAGAGAGGTGACTCTCACTGTCCTTACTACGGTGGTGTTCCTCGCTATCCTTACTAGAGTGGTGTCCCTCACTATCCTTATTAGAGTGGTGTCCCTCACTACCCTTTCAAGAAGGGTGTCCTTCACTTCCCTTACTAAAGTGGTGTCCACCAACACCTTTACTAGAGAGTGTTCCCCACAACACTTATTAGAGTGGTGTCCCTCACTCCCCTTACTAAAGTGGTCTTCCCCACTACCCTTACTAGAGTGGTGTCCCCAACTACCCTTACTAGAATGGTGTCCCCTATTACCCTTACTAGAGTGGTGTCCCTCACAACACTTACTAGAGTTGAATCCATTAAATTACTTCCCAGGGTCGTGTCTGGCACTACCCTTACAAGAGTGGTTTCCCGCACTACCCTTAGAAGAGTTGTGTCCCGCACTACCCTTACTAGAGTGGTGTCCCTATCACTCCTTACTATACTATTACTCCTTACTGTTCTTACTAGTGTGGCGTCCCTCACTATATTTCCTAGAGTGGTGTCTCTCACTATCCTTACTAGAGAATTGTCCCAGACTTCCATTAATATTGTCGTGTCCCCCACTACCCTTGCTAGAATGGTGTCCCCTCACTGCCCTTTCCAGATGGGTGTCCCTCACTTTTTTACAAAAGTGGTGTCCCCAACTATCCTTACTAGAGGGGTGTCCCTCAGTTCCCTTACTAGAGCTGTGTTCCCCACTACCCTTACTAGAGTGGTGTCCCCCACTACCCCTAATAGAGTGGTGTTCCACACTACCCTTACTAGGGTGGTGTCCACCATTACCATTACTAGAGTGGTGTCCCCCACTACCCTTACTAGATTGGTGTCCTCCACTAGCCTTACAAGTGTGGTGTCCCTCAAGACACTTACTAGAGTGATATCCCTCACTTCACTTACTAGAGAGATGTCCTCCACTACCTTTACTAGAGGAGTGTCCCTCACTTCACTTACTTGAGTGGTGTCCGTCACTACCCTTACTAGAGCATTGTCCCCCACAACCATTTCTAGAGTGGTGTCCCCCACTACCCTTACTAGAGTGGTGTCAATCACTACCCTTACTAGAGTTGTGTCCCACACTACTCTTAGTACGGTTTTGTCCCACACTACCCTTACTATAGTGTTGTATCGCGCTACTCTTACTAGAGTGGTGTCCCCCACTACACTTACTAGAGTGGTGTCCTTCACAACCGTTACAAGGGTGATGTCACTTACTTCACTTACTAGA
This sequence comes from Cherax quadricarinatus, assembly GCF_038502225.1. Lineage (NCBI taxonomy): Eukaryota > Metazoa > Arthropoda > Malacostraca > Decapoda > Parastacidae > Cherax > Cherax quadricarinatus. The sequence goes on from NW_027195376.1 coordinate 148,588, forward strand.
GTGGTGTCATCCACTACACTTACTAGATTGGTGTCCATTACTACCCTTACTAAAGTGGTGTCTCTCACTATCCTTACTAGAGTGGTGTCCCTTACTATCCTTTCTATAGTGGTGTCCCTCACTATCATTACTAGAGTTGTGCCCCTCACTATCCTCACTAGAGTGGTGTCCATCACTTCCCTTACTAGAGAGGTGTCCCTCACATCCCTTAATGGAGAGGTGTCACTCACTACCCTTATTAAGTGGTGTACGTTACTAGCCCTACTAGAGTGGTGTCCCTCACTGTCATTACTTGAGTGCTGTCCTTCGTTATCCTTACTAGAATGGTGTCACTCACTATCCTTACTAAAGCTTTGTCCCCCACTACCCTTTCCAGAGTGGTGTCCCTAGCTATCCTTACCAGAGTTGTGTCCCTCACTATCCTTACTACAGTGATGTCCATCGCTATCCTTACTAGAGTGGTGTCCCTCACTATCCTAACTAGGGAGATGTCCCTCACTACCCTTACTAGAGTGGTGTCCCCAACTACAATTACTAGAGTCATGTCCCACACTGCCCTTACTAGAGTGGTGTCACCCACTACCCTTACTACAGTGGGGTCCCCCACAACCGTTGCTAGAGTGGTGTCCCCCACTACCCTAAACAGAGTTGAGTCCCTCACAACCCAAGAGTATTGTCCCTCACTTCACTTGCTAGAGTTGTCCCCCACAACCCTTACTAGAGTGGTGTACCTAGCTACCCTTACTAAAGTGGTGTCCCTCACTATCATTACTAGAGTATTGTCGCTCACTATCCTTACTAGAGTGGTGTTCCTCACTATCTTTACCAGAGTGGTGTCCCTCACTATCCTTACTAGGGTGGTGTCCATCACTACCCTTACTAGAGTGATGTCCATCACAACCCTTACCAGAGCTGGGTCCCTCACTATCCTTACTAGAGTGGTGTACCTCACTCTCTTTACTGGAGTAGTGTCCCTCACTACCCTTACTAAAGTGGTGTACCTCACAAGCCTTACCAGAGTGGTGTCCCTCAACATCCATATTAGAGTGGTGTCCTTCACTATCCTTAAAAGAGTGGTGTCCCTCATTATCCTTACTAAAGTTGTGTCCCTCACTACCCTTACCAGAGAGTTATCCCTCACTTCCCTCACTAAAGTGGTGTACCCCTCTACATTTACTAGAGTGGTGTCCCTCACTTCCCTTACTATAGTCGTGTCCCCCACTACCCTTGCTTGAGTGGTGTTCCTCACTACCCTTACTAGAGGGGTGTCCCTCACTTCCCTTACAAGAGTTGAGACACCCTCTACCCTTACGAGAGAGTTGTACCTCACTTCCCTAACTAAAGTGGTGTACTCTCTCTACATTTACTAGAGTGGTGTCCCTCACTTCCCTTACTAGAGTGGTGTCCTCCACTACCCTTGCTAGAGTGGTATCCGTCACTACCCTTGCTGGAGAGATGTCTCTCACTTCCCTTTCTGGAGTAGTGTCCACCTCTACCCATACTAGAGCGGTGTCCCCCACTGCCATTAATAGAGTTGAGTCCCCCACTAACCTTCCTAGAGTGGTGCCCCTCACTACCCTTTCAAGAAGGGTGTCCTTCACTGCCTTTACTACAGAATGTCCCCCACAACCCTTACTAGAGTGGTGTCCCTCGCTCCCCTTACTAAAGTGGAGTTCCCCACTACCATTACTAGAGTGGTGTCACACACTACCTTTAGTGGAGTGGTGCATTCACTACCCTTACTAGAGGGGTGTCCCACATTACCCTTACTAGAGTGGTGTCCCCCACCACCCTTTCTACAGTGGTGTCCCCCACTACCCTTACTAGAGTGGTGTCCCGAACTAACCTTACTAGAGTGATGTCCCTCCCAACCCTTACAAGAGTTGTGTCCACCACTACCCTTAATAGAGTGGTGTCTCCCACTATGCCTACTACAGTGGTGTCCCTCACCATCCCTACTATAGTTGTGTCCCTTACTATTCTTTTTAGAGCGGTGTCCCGCACTATCCTTATTAGAGTGGTGTCCCTTTCCTACCCTTACCAGAGCGGTGTCCCTCACTTCCCCTTACCGGAGACGTGTCTCACCACTACATTTGCTAGTGTGGTGTCCCTCACTATACTTACTAGAGGGGTGTCCCTCACTTCCCTTACGAGAGTGGTGTCCCACACTACCCTTACAAGAGGGGTGTCCCTTACTTCCCATACTAGAGCGGTGTTCTGTACTACCCATTATAGAGTGCTGTCAACCACTAATCTTACTAGAGTGATGTACCTCACTCCCCTTACTAGAGTGGTGTCCGTCACTAGCCTTATTAGAGCGGTGTCCCCCACTACACTTACTAGAGTGGTGTCACCCATTACCCTTGCTAGAGTTGTGTCCCTCTCTACCCTTTATATATGGGTGTCCTTCACTTCCCTTACTAGAGCGGTGTCTCCATGTACCATTACTAGAGTGGTGTCCCCAACTACCCTTACTAGAGTGAAGTCCCTCACTACACTTATTAGAGTGGTGTCCCCCACTACCGTTATTAGAGCGGTATCCCACACTACCCTTACTAGGGTTGTGTCCCACACTACCCTTAATAGAGTGGTGTCCCCCACTTCATTTATTTGAGTGGTGTCCCCCATTATCCTTACTAGAGTGGTGTCCTTCAAAACGCTTACTAGAGTGATGTCCCTCACTTCACTTACTAGACTGGTGTCCCCCACTAAACTTACTAGAGTGGTATCCCCCTCTACCCTTACTAGAGTGCTGTCCCTCACTACACTTACTAGAGTGGTGTCCCATACTACCCTTACTAGAGTGGTGTCCACCACTACCCTCACTAGAGTGGTGTCAATCATATCCCTTACTAGAGTGGTGTCCCATACTACCCTTACTAGAGTGGTGTCCCTCACCACCCTTACTAGAGTGGTGTCCTCCACTACCCTTACTAGAGTGGTGTCAATCATATCCCTTACTAGAGAGGTGTCCCCCATATCCTTACAGGAGCGGTGTCGCTCATTACATATACTTGAGTGGTGTCCCCTACTACCCTTACTAGTGTGGTGTTCCTCACTACCATTACTAGAGTGGTGTCCCTCAGAACCCTTACTAGAGTGGTGTCCCACACTACCCTAACTAAAGTGGTGTCCCACACTATCCTAACTAGACTGGTGTCCCTCACATCCCTTAATAGAGTTGTGTCCACCACTACCCTTACTAGAGTTGTGTCCCTCACTTCCCGTACATGAGTTGTGTCCCCCACTACCATTACTAGAGGGGTGTTTCTCACTTCCCTCACTAGAGCAGTGTCCCACACTACCCTTAGTAGAGTGGTGTCCTCCACCACACTTACTAGAGTGGTGTCCCTGACTACCCTTACAAGAGGTGTGTCCCTCACTACCCTTACTAAACGGGTGTCCTTCGCTTCCCTTACTAGAGTGATGTCCCCATCTACCCTTACTAGAGTGGTGTCTCCCAATACCCTTACAAGAGTGGTGTCCTTCACTACCCTTATTAGATTGGTTTACACCACTACTATTACTAGAGTGGTGTCCCACACTACCCTTACTAGGGTGGTGTCCCCCAATACCCTTACTAGAGTGGTGTCCCCTACTACCCTTACTAGAGTAGTGTCCCTCACAACCCTTGCTAGAGTGGGGTACCACACTTCACTTACTAGAGTGGTGTCCCCCACTACCCTTACAAGAGTGGTGTTGATCACAACCCTTCCTAGAGTGGTGTCCCCTACTACTTTCACTAGAGTGGTGTCCCTCACAACCCTTGCCAAGGTGGAGTCCACCATTACCCTTACTAGAGTGGAGTCGGCAACTACCCTTACTAGAATGTTGGGCTCCACTACTCTTACTAGAGTGGTGTCCCTCACAACCCTTACTAGAGTGGTGTTCCTTACTTCACTTACTAGAGTGGTGTTCCCCTCTACCCTTACTAGAGTGGTGTCCCCCACTACCCTTACTACAGTGGTGCCCCTAACAACCATTACTAGACTGATGTACCTCTCTTCCCATATTAGAGTGGTGTCACCCACTACCCTTACTAATGTGGTGTCCCTCACAACCCTTGCTAGAGTGGTGTCCTTTATTACACTTACTACAGTGGTGTCCTTCACTGACCATACTAAAGAAGTGACCATCAATACCCTTACTATAGTGATGCCCCTCACTACACTTACTAGAGTAGTGACCATCAATACCCCTAATAGTGTCGGGTCCCGCACTACCCTTACAAGAGAGGTGTCCCACACTTCCCTTACTAGAGTGGTGTCCCTCGCTATTCTTACTAGAGATGTTTCCCTCACTATTCTTACTAGAGTGGTCTCCCTAACTACTCTAACTAGAGTGGTGTTCCTCTCTACCCTTTGTAGAGTGGCGCCCTTACCTACCCTTACTAGAGCGTGTGTCCCTCACCACTCTAACTAGAGTGGTGTCCCTCACTACCCTTACTAGAGTGGTGGCCCTCATTACCCTTACTAGAGTGTGTCCCTCAATACAATTACTAGAGTGGTGTCTCCAACACCCTTACTAGAGTGGTGTCCATCAATACCCTTACTAGAGTGGTGTCCCAAACTACCCTTACTAGAATGGTGTCACTATCACCCTTACTAGAGCGGTGTCAGTCAATACCCTAACTAGAGTGGTGTCCCTCAATACCCTTATTAGAGTGGTGTCCCTCATACCCTTACTGGAGTGTTGTCCCTCAATACCCTTATTAAAGTGGTGTCCCTCAATACCCTTTCAAGAGTGGTGTCCCTTACTAGAGTGGTGTCTCTCTCTCTCCTTATTAGAGTGATGTCATTCACTTCCCTTACTAGAGAAGTGTCCCTCTAAACAATTATTAGAGTGGTGTCCCTCACTATCCTTACTAGAGCGGTGTCCTTCACTACTCTTACTAGAGTAGTGTCCCTCACTACCCTTGATAGAGAGGCGTCCCTCACTATCCTTACTATAGTTGTGTCACTCACTAACCTTATTAGAGTGGTGTCTCTTACTACCCTTACTAGAGAGGTGTCCCTCACTTCCCTTAATAAAGTGGAGCCCCTCACTACCGTTGCAAGAGTGGTGTCCCTAACTACTCGTACCAGAGAGGTGTCTCTTGCTACACTTACTAGAGTGTTCTCCCTCACTACCCTTACTTGAGTAGTATCCGTAACTTCCCTGAATAAAGTGGTGTCCCTCATTACCCTTTCCCAAGTGGTGTCCCTAATACCCTTACAAGAAAGGTGTCCCTCAATACCCTTTCAACAGTGGTGTCCCTCACTACACTTACTAGAGTGGCGTCGGTCACTATCCTTACTAGAGCGGTGTCCCTCATTATAATTACTGGAGTTGTGTCCCTCACTATCCGTACTAGAGTGGTGTCCCTCACTACCCTTTCCAGAGTGGAGTCCCTCACTACCCTTTGTTGAGTGGTGTCCATCACTACACTTACAAGAGTGGAGTCCCTCACTATCCTTACTTGAGTTGTGTATCTCACTACCCTTTCTAGAGTGGTGTCCCTCACTTTCCTTAGTAGAGTGGTGTCCCTCACTATCCTTAATAGAGCAGTGTCCCTCACTTTCCTTACTAGAGTGGTGCCCCTCACTATCCTTACTAGAGTGATGTGCCTCACTATTCTTACTACAGTGGTGTCCCTCACTACCTATACTAGAGTTGTGTCTGTCACTGCCCTTACTAGAGTGGTGTCCTTCGCAATTACTACTACAGTGATGTCCCTCACTTCCCTTAATAGAGTGGTGTCCCTCACTACCCTTACTAGAGAGTTGTCCCTCACTTCCCTTACTAGAGTCGTGTCCCCCCACTACCCTTGCTAGAGTGGTGTCCCCAATTTCCCTGACTAGAGTGTTGTATCCAAATACCCTTACTAGAGTGGTGTCCCTCACTACAGTTACTAGGGTGGTGTCCATCACTATACTTAATAGAGTGGTGTCCCTCACTACCCTTACTAGAGAGGAGTCCCTCACTACCCTAACTAGAATGGCGTCCATCACTACCCTCACAAGATATGAAACCCTCACAACTCTTAATGGAGTGGAGTCTCTCACTACCCCTACTAGAGTGGTGTCCCTCACTACCCTTACTAGAGTGGTGTCCCTCACTATTCTTACTAGAGTGGTGTCCCTCACTATCCTTACTAGAGTGGTGTCCTTCACTATCCTTAGTAGAGTGGTGTCCCTCACTATTCCTACTAGAGTGGTGTCCCTCACTACCCTTACAAGAGTGGTGTCCCTCACTTCCCTTAATAGAGTGGTGTCCCTCACTATCCTTACTAGAGCGGTGTCCCTCACTTTCCTTACTAGAGTGGTGCCACTCACTATCCTTACTAGAGTGATGTCCCTCACTATTCTTATTTTAGTGGTGTCCCTCACTACCTATACTAGAGTGTTGTCCCTCACTTCCCTTAATAGAGTGGTGTCCCTCACTACCCTTGCCAGAGAGTTGACCCTCACTTCCCTTACTTGAGTCGTGTCCTCCTACTACCCTATCTAGTGTGGTGTCCCCCACTTCTCTTACTAGAGCGTTATCCCCCAATACCCTTACTAGAGTGGTGTTAATCACTACTCTTACTTGAGGGGTGTCCCTCACTTCCCTTAATAGAGTGGTGTCCCACACCTCCCTTACAAAAGTGGTGTCAGTCACTATCCTTACTAGAGTGGTGTCTCTCACTAACCATACCAGAGAGTTGTCCCTCACTTCCCTTACTAGAGAGGTATCCCCCACTACCATTACTAGAGTGGTGTCCATCGCTACACTTACTATAGTGGTGTCCCCCACTACCCTTACTAGAGTAATGTCCCCCTCTACCCTTGCTAGAGTGGTGTCCCTCATTACCTATTCCTGAGTGGAGTCCCTCACTTCCCTGTTTAGAGTGGTGTCCTAAACTACCCTTACTAGAGTAGTTGTCCTCAATACCCTTAATAGTGTGGTGTCCCACACTTCCCCTACTTGAGAGATGTCCTTTTAAATCCTTACTAGAGTTGTATCCTTTATTACCATTACTAGAGAGATATCTCTCACTGCCCTTACTAGAGTCTTGTCATTCACTACTCCAACAAGAGTGGTGTCCCTCACTACCCTTACTAGAGTGGTGTCCTCCAGTACCCTTTCTAGAGTGGTGTCCCTCACTCCCCTTACTAGACTGGTGTCACTCACTACTCTAGCTAGAGTGGCGTCCCTCACTACCTTTACAAGAGTGGTGTCCTCCAGTACCCTTTCTAGAGTGGTGTCCCTCACTCCCCTTACTAGACTGGTGTCACTCACTACTCTAGCTAGAGTGGCGTCCCTCACTACCTTTACAAGAGTGGTGTCCCTCACTACACTTACTAGCGTGGTGTACCACACAACCCTTATTAGAGTGGCGTCCACTAATATCCCTACTAGAGTGGAGTCCCTCACTATTATTATTAGAGTGGTGTCCCTCACTATCTTTATTAAAGTAGTGTCCCTCAAAACCAATACCAGAGAGTTGTCCCTCACTTCCCTTAATAGAGTCGTGTCAGGGACACTACCCTTACTAGGGTGGTGTCCCTTACTATCCCTACTAGAGTGGCGCCCCTCACTACCCTTACTAGAGAGGTGTCACTCACGTCCCCCACAAGAATGGTGTCCCCCACTACCCTTAGTAGAGGGGTGTCCCTATATTCCCTCACTAGAGCGGTGTCCCCTACTACCCTTAATAAAGAGATGTCGCCCACTACCCTTGCTAGAGTGGTGTCCCTCACTACCCTTACTAAGGGGGTGTCACTCACTTCCCTTACTAGAGTGGTGTCCGTCACTACTCTTACTAGAGCGGTGTCCCCTACTTCCCTTAATAAAGTGATGTCGCCCAGTTCCCTTGTTAGAGTGGTATCCCTCACTCCCCTTACTAGAGTGGTGTCCCCACTACCCTTTCTAGAGTGGTGTCCCCCACTACCCTTACTAGAGTGGTGTCCCCCACTACCCTTAATAAAGTGATGTCGGCCAGTACCCTTGTTAGAGTGGTATCCCTCACTATCCTTACTAGAGCATTGTCCACCACTACCTTTACTAGAGTGGTGTCCCCCACTACCCTTACTAGAGTGGTGTCCTCACTACCCTTACTAGAGTGATGACACTCACAACCCTTACTAGAGTGGTGTCCCCCACTTATCTTACTAAAGTGGTGTCCCTCACTACCTTTTACTACAGTGGTGTCCCCCACTACCCTTACTAAAGTCGTGTCCCCCACTACCCTCACTAGAGTGGTGTCCCTCACAACCCTTACTAGAGCGGTGTCCCACTTCACTTACTAATGTGGTGTCCATCAATACTCTTACTAGAGAGGTGTCCCCCACTATCCTTACTAGAGTGGTGTCCCTCACTACCCTTACTAGAGTGGTGTCCCCAACTACCATTACGAGAGTGGTGTCCCCCACTACCCTCACTAGAGTGGTGTCCCTCACTTCACTTACTGAAGTGGAGTACCTCAAAACCCTTAATAGAGAGGTGTCCCTCACTACCCTTACTAGAGTGGTGTCTCTCACTACCCTTACTAGAGTGGTGTACTTCAATACCCTAACTAGAGTTGTATCACTCACTACCATTACTAAAGAGGTGTCCCCCACTGCCCTTAGTAGAGTGGTGTCACTCTCTACTCCAACTAAAGTGGTGTCCTTCACTACCCTTACTAGATTTTTGTCCCTCAGTACCCTTTCTAGAGTGGTGTCCCTCACTACTCTAACTAGAGTGGTGTCCCTCATTACCCTTACTAGAGTGGTGTCTCACACTACCCTTACTACAGTGGGGTTCCTCACTTTCCTTACTAGAGTTTTGTCCTTCACTAACGTTATTAGAGTGGAGTCCTTCACTACCCATACCTGACTGGAGTCAACACCTACCCTTGTTAGAGTGGTGTTCCAAACTACCCTTGCTAGAGTGGTGTCCATCACTACCCTTATTAGAGTAGAGTCCATCACTACCCATACCTTAGTGGTGTCCCACTCTTCCCTTACTAGAGTGATGTTCCTCATTACCCTTATTAGAGTGGTGTCCCTTACTACCCCTACTAGAGTAGTGATCCTCAGTACCCTTACTAGTGTGGTGTCCCTCTCTAGCCTTACTAGAGTGGTGTCCCTCACATCTCTAGCTAGAGTTGTGTCCATCATTACCTATACCTGAGTGGTGTCCCTATCTACCCTTTCTAGAGCAATGTCCTTCACTACGCTTACTAGAGTGGTGTACTTCAATTCCCTTACTAGAGCTGTATCACTCACTACCATTACCAGAGTGGTGTCCCTCACTATCATTACTACAGTGGTGTCCCTCACTATCATTACTACAGTGGTGTCCCTCACTACTCTTACTTGAGTGGTGTCCCTCACTACCTTTTCTAGAGAGGTGTCAATCACTACCTTTAACAGGGTGGTGTCTCACACTACTTTACTAGAGTGGTGTCCTTCGCTACCTTTACTAGAATGGTGTCCCTAACTATCCTTACTAGAGTACGCTTACTAGTGCTATTCCTAGAGTGGAGTACCTCAATACCCTTATTAGAGTTTTGCCCCTCAATACCCTTACTAGAGCGGTGTTCCTCACTCCCCTTACTAGAGTGGTGTCCCTCACTATCCTTTCTAGAGTGGTGTCCCTCATTATCCTTACTAGAGTGGTGTTCCTCACTATCCTTACTAGAGTGGAGTCCCTCACTACCCATGCTAGAGTGGTGTCCCTCACTACCCTTACTAAAGTCGTGTCCCTCACTTCCCTTAATAGAGTTGTGTCCCTCACTACCCTTAACAGAGTGGTGTAGCTCACTATACTTACCAGAGTGGTGTCACTCACTACAGTTACCAGAGTGGTGTCCCTCACAACCCTTACTAGAGTAGTGTCCCTCACTATCCCTACTAGAGTGGTGTCCCTCACTACCCTTACCAGAGTGGTGTGCTTCACTACCCTTACAAGAGTGGTGTCCCTCATTATACTTACTAGAGTGGTGTCCCTCACTACCCTTAAAAGAGTGGTGTCCCTCACAACCTTTTCTATAGTGGTGTCCCTCACTACCCTTACTAGAGTGTTGCATACACTATACTTCCTAGAGTGGTGTCCCACACTACCCTTATCGGAGTGGTGTAACTCAATACCCTTACTAGAATGGTGGCCCTCTCAATTCTTACTAGACTGGTGTCCCTCACTATCCTTATTAGAGTGGTGTCCCTCACTACCCTCACTAGAGTTGTGTCCCTCCCATCCCTCACTAGAGTGTTGTCCCTCACTATCCCTACTAGAGTGGTGTCCCTCACTACCATTACCAGAGTGGTGACACTCACTACAGTTACCAGAGTGGTGTCCCTCACAACCCTTACTAGAGTAGTGTACCTCACTATCCCTACTAGAGTGGTGTCCGTCATTACCCTTGCCACAGTTGTGTCCCTCACTATCCTTAAGAGAGTGGTGTTCCTCACTAAGCTGACTACAGTGGTGTCCCTCACTACGCTTAATAGAGTGGTGTCCATCACTACCTTTACCAAAGTGGTGTCCCTCACTACGTTTACTAGAGTGGTGTCCCTCAGTACCCTTACTAGACTGGAGTCTCCACTACCTTTACTGGAGTCTTCTTCCCCCTACTCTTACTAGAGTGGTGTCCTCGACTTCCCTTACTAGTGGGACATACACTCTAACTTTAGTAGACTGGTGTCCCACACTTTCCTTATTAGCGTGGTGCCCCTCAGAAACCTACTAGAGTAGTGTTCCTCACTACCCTTATTAAAATGGTGTCCTTCACTATCCTTACTAGAATTGTGTCCCTTACTTCTCTTAATAAAGTGGAGTCCCTCACTTCCCTTACCAGAGGGGTGTCCCACACTACACTTACTAGAGTGGAGTCCCTAACTACCCTTTCCAGAGTGGTGCCCCACACTACCCTTACCAGATGGGTGTCCCTCGCGACCCTTACAAGAGTGGTGTCCCTCATTACTCTTACTAGTGTGGTATCCCTCACTATCCTTACTAGAGTGGTGTCCTTCACTATCCTCACTAGTGTCCCTCACTTCCCTTACCAGAGTGGTGTCCCTCACTATACTTACTAGAGTGGTCTCCCTAACTACCCTTACCAGAGTGGTGTCCCTCAATACACTTACTAGAGTGGTGTCCCTCACTATCCCTACTAGAGTCGCGTCCCTCACTATGCTTGCTGGAGTGGTGTCCCTCACTACCCATACAAGAGCGGTGTCCCTCACTATCTTTATTAGAGTGGTGTCCCTCACTGTCCTTACTATAATGGTGTCCCTCACTATCCATACTAGAGTGGTGTCCCTGACAACCCTTACTAGAGTGGTGTTCCTCACTTCCCATAATAGAGTGATGTCCCTCACTTCGCTTAATAGAGTGGTGTCCCTCTCTACCCTTACCAGAGTGGTGTCCCTCACTTCCCTTAATAGAGTGGTGTCCCTCACTTCCCTTAATAGAGTGGAGTCCCTCAGTACTCTTACCAGAGTGGTGTACCTCACTTCCCTTAATAGAGTGGTGTCCCTCACTTCCCTTAATAGAGTGGTGTTCCTCACTTCCCTTAATAGAGCAGTGTCCCTCACTACCGTTAGCAGAGTGGTGTCCCTCACTACCCTTACTAGAGTAGTGTCACTCACTACCCTTACTAGAGTGGTGTCCCTCACTACACTTACTAGACTGGTGTCCTACTTTACCCTTACTAGAGAGGGGTCTCTCATTAACCTTACTAGAGTGGTGTCCTTCACTACCCTTACTACATTGGTGTCCCTATCTGCTTTTGTTAGAGTGCTAACTACCCTTACAAGAGTGTTGTCCCTCACTATCCTTACTAGAGTGGTGTCCCTCATTACCCTTGCCACAGTTGTGTCCCTCACTATCCTTAAGAGAGTGGTGTTCCTCACTAAGCTGACTACAGTGGTGTCCCTCACTATCCTTACCAGAGTGGTGTCAGTCACTGCCCTTACATGAGTGGTGTCCATCACAACCCTTACTAGAGCGATGTCCCTCACTATTTCTACTAGAGTGGTGTCCCTCACTATCCTTACTTGAGTGGTGTCTCTCACTACCCATGCTAGAGTGGTGTCCCTCACTTCCCTTAATAGAGTGGTGTCCCTCACTTCCCTTACTAAAGTGTTGTCCCCCCTACCTTTACTAGAGTGGTGTCCCTCACTTCTCTTACTAGAGTCGATTCCCCCCACACCCTTGCTAGAGTGGTGTCCAGCACTACCCTTACTAGAGTGGTGTTCCTCACTGCCCTTACTAGAGTGGTGTCCCTCACTGCCCTTAATAGACGGGTGTCCCTCACTTGCCTTACATTACTTGTGTCCCCACTACCCTTACTAGAGTGGTATCCCTTAGTACCCTTCCTGGAGTGATGTCCCTCACTACCCTTTCTGGAGGGGTGTGTTCCTCTACCCTTACCAGGGTGATTTCCCTCACATCCCTTGCTAGAGTTTTGTCCATCATTACCTATATCTGAGTGTTGTCCCTCACTCTCCTTTCAAGAGTAGTGTCCTTCACTACCCTTACTAGATTTGTGTCCCTCGCTACCCTTACTAGAGTGGTGTTCTTCAATACCCTTATTAGAGTGGTATCCCTAACTACCATTACTGGAGAGGTGTCCCTCACTACCCTTATTATACTGGTGTTCCTCACTACCCTTACTAGAGTGGTGTCCCTCAGTACCCTTATTAGAGTGTTGTCCCTCACTGCATTTACTAGAGTCGTGTCACTCACTACTCTAACTAGAGTGGTGTCCCTCAATACCCTTACTAGAGTTATGCCCCTCACTACCCATACTAGAGTGGTGTCGCTCAATACCCTTACTAGAGTGGTGTCCCCAACACCCTTACAAGAGTGGTGTCTCTCAATACACTTACCAGGGTGTTGTCCATCAATACCCTAACTAGACTGATGTCCATAAAAACCTTTAGCAGAGTGGTGTCCATAACTACCTTTACTATAGTGGTCTCCCTCACTATTACTTGTGTGGTGTCCCTCACTATTACTTGTGTGGTGTCCCTCACTACCTTTACTAGAGTGGTATCCGTAACTACCTTTACTAGAATGGTGTCCCTCAATACCCTTACTGGAGTGGAGTCTCCACTACCCTTACAAGAGTCGTGTTCCCAATTCTCATAACAGAGTGGTGTCCTCCACTTCCCTTACTAGTGGGACATCCTCTCTACCTTCAGAAGAGTGGTGTCCCATATTTCCCTTATTAGCGTGGTGTCCCTGACTACCCTTACTAGAGTTGTGTCCCTCGCTATCCTTAATCGAGTGGTGTGCCGCACTACCCTTACTAAAGTGGTGTATCTCACTTCCCTTAATAAAGTGGTGTCCCTCACTACCCTTACCAGAGTGGTATCCATCACTACCTTTACGAGAGGGGTGTCCCTCACTACCCTTACAAGAATAGTGTCCCTAACTTCTCTTACTATATGGGTGTCTATAACAATCCTTACTAGAGTGTTGTCGCTTTCTATCCTTACTAGAATAGTGTCCTTCACTCCTCTTACCAGATTAGTGTCACTCACTAGCCTTACTAGAGTGGTGTCCCTCACTATCCTTACTAGAGTGGTGTCCCTCACTTCCCTTACAAGAGTGGTGTCAATCACTACCTTTTCCAGAGTGGTGTCCCTCACTACCTTTTCTAGAGTGGTGTCCCTCATTACCCTTACTAGAGTGATGTCCTCCACTTCCCTTAATAGTGGGACATCCTCTCTACCCACACTTCCCTTACGAGAGTGGTGTCACTCACTACCCTTACTAGAGTGGTGTCCCTCACTACACTTTTTAGAGTGGTGTCCCTCAGTAACCTTACTAGAGTGGTGTCCCTCACTCTCCTTACTAGAGAGGTTTCCCTCAATTCCTTTACTAGAGTAGTGTCACTCACTACACTTACTAGAATGATGTCCCTAACTATCCTTGCTAGAGTAGTGTTCCTCACTATCGTTAATAAAGTGGTGTCCCTCACTACCATTACCAGAGTGGTGTCCCTCACTACCCTTACCAGAGTGGTGTCCCTCACTACCCTTACTAGAGTAGTGCCCCTCACTACCCTTACTAGAGTGGTGTCCCTCATTACCATTACTAGAGTGGTGTCCGTCATTATCCTTACTAGAGTGGTGTCCCTCACTATGCTTACTAGAGAGGTGTCCCTCACTACCCTTACCAGAGTGGTGTCCCTCACTACACTTACTTGAGTGGTGTCCCTCACTACCCTTACTAGAGTGGTGTCCCTCACTATCCCTGCTAGAGATGTGTCCTTCACTATCCTTACTAGAGTAGTGTCCGTCACTATCCTTACAAGAGTGGTGTTCATCAATACCCGTACTAGAGTGGTGTCCATCACTGCCTTTACTAGAGTGGAGACCCTCACAACCCTTAGTAGAGTGGCCTCCCTCACTATCCCTACTAGAGTGGTGTCACTCACTATCCTTACTAGAGTGGCGTCCCTCAATACCCATACTAGAGTGGCGTTCGTCACTACCCTTGCCAGAGTTGTGTCCCTCACAACCCTTACTAGAGGTGTGTCCCTCAATATCCCTACTAAAGTGGAGTCCCTCACTACCCTTACCAGTGTGGTGTCCCTCACTACGCTTAATAGAGTGGTGTCCATCACTACCTTTACCAAAGTGGTGTCCCTCACTACGTTTACTAGAGTGGTGTCCGTCAGTACCCTTACTAGACTGGAGTCTCCACTACCTTTACTGGAGTCTTCTTCCCCCTACTCTTACTAGAGTGGTGTCCTCGACTTCCCTTACTAGTGGGACATACACTCTAACTTTAGTAGACTGGTGTCCCACACTTTCCTTATTAGCGTGGTGCCCCTCAGAAACCTACTAGAGTAGTGTTCCTCACTACCCTTATTAAAATGGTGTCCTTCACTATCCTTACTAGAATTGTGTCCCTTACTTCTCTTAATAAAGTGGAGTCCCTCACTTCCCTTACCAGAGGGGTGTCCCACACTACACTTACTAGAGTGGAGTCCCTAACTACCCTTTCCAGAGTGGTGCCCCACACTACCCTTACCAGATGAGTGTCCCTCGCGACCCTTACAAGAGTGGTGTCCCTCATTACTCTTACTAGTGTGGTATCCCTCACTATCCTTACTAGAGTGGTGTCCTTCACTATCCTCACTAGTGTCCCTCACTCCCCTTACCAGAGTGGTGTCCCTCACTATACTTACTAGAGTGGTCTCCCTAACTACCCTTACCAGAGTGGTGTCCCTCAATACACTTACTAGAGTGGTGTCCCTCACTATCCCTACTAGAGTCGCGTCCCTCACTATGCTTGCTGGAGTGGTGTCCCTCACTACCCATACAAGAGCGGTGTCCCTCACTATATTAGAGTGGTGTCCCTCACTGTCCTTACTATAATGGTGTCCCTCACTATCCATACTAGAGTGGTGTCCCTGACAACCCTTACTAGAGTGGTGTTCCTCACTTCCCATAATAGAGTGATATCCCTCACTTCGCTTAATAGAGTGGTGTCCCTCTCTACCCTTACCAGAGTGGTGTCCCTCACTTCCCTTAATAGAGTGGTGTCCCTCACTTCCCTTAATAGAGTGGAGTCCCTCAGTACCCTTACCAGAGTGGTGTACCTCACTTCCCTTAATAGAGTGGTGTCCCTCACTTCCCTTAATAGAGTGGTGTTCCTCACTTCCCTTAATAGAGCAGTGTCCCTCACTACCGTTAGCAGAGTGGTGTCCCTCACTACCCTTACTAGAGTAGTGTCACTCACTACCCTTACTAGAGTGGTGTCCCTCACTACACTTACTAGACTGGTGTCCTACTTTACCCTTACTAGAGAGGGGTCTCTCATTAACCTTACTAGAGTGGTGTCCTTCACTACCCTTACTACATTGGTGTCCCTAACTGCTTTTGTTAGAGTGCTAACTACCCTTACAAGAGTGTTGTCCCCCACTACCCTTCCTAGAGTGGTGTCCCTCACTATCCTTACTAGAGGGGTGTCCCTCACTTCCCTTACAAGAGTGGTGTCCCCACTACCCTTTCTACAAGGGTGTCCTACACTTCCCTTACAAAAGTGGTGTCCCCCATTATCCTTAATAGAGTTGTGTCCCCCACTATCCTTACTAGAGTGATGTCCCTCACTACCATTTCTAGAGGAGGGTCCCTTACTTCCCTTATTAGAGAAGAACCCCCTCTACCCATACTAGAGTGGTGTCCCACACTACCCTTACTTGAGCGGTGTCCCCCACTACCATTACTAGAGTTGTGTCCCCCATTACCCATAATAGAGTGGTGTCCACTACTACCCTTTCTAGATTGGTGTCTCTCAAAACCCTTTCTAGAGTGGTATCACTTCACTTTCTGTAGTAGTGTCCCCCACCTCCCTTACTAGAGTGTAGTCCCCCACTACCCTTACTAGAGTGGTGTCCCCCACTACCCTTACTATTATGTGGGAGTTCGAACACGTGGATTGGGTAAAAATACTCACGTAGGCTGGAAGTACGTATATTGTAACTGAAGTATGTGGAAAGGCACCACAGCCGATCCTGCCTCTCTCGCTCACTCTCGTATAACTGACTGGCCGCCCACAGTACCCATATGTGAGGGGGTCTTTGAATACTGCTGTGGTCAGCACAATATGAATAGACAGTGACTCAGGCAGAGACGGTTGGTAGTGAGTCAACTACTGGTACACTGGTTACTGGTAACTGGTTACTACTACTGAGAGCTCGGCGACGCTAACGTATGTCGTCCCGACATACAACTAATACAAACTAGAGATGGCAGGTATACGGCTTGGGCTGATTCCATACAATGTCAAAGTACACAACAATTAAACTTTATAACATACATAAGTAGAACATTGGAATGGAAGCTTACGTAACTGAAACTGTAATGCAATACAAGGTATTAGCACAACTCATCGAAGAAACTCAACGTTGGGATTACACAATAAGTGATAAAAAAAATTGGATCGATCGATCTGTATTCATGTGATCTACGGATTCTGAGGAAGGAATATATACAAAGAAGTGTTTAACAGAAAGGCAGATTCAGTGCACTCAAATCTAGACTGTTAACTCTCAGAATGCGGAGAGAACATGAACACAAAAACAAATTCTAGAATACTGATAAGTTGATACTGTAATTATTCATCTATACAGGTTATTTACATTTAACCCCAACTCTGCTAGGGTAAGATTGACATGTGCAGAATGGGTGTCATCTCTGGGAGGATCAAACTCTGTTGCATTTGCTAACTCATGCTGTATTTGAGGCAAACCTGAATTGGAAGTTACAAATGATACTTGAGGATTTCTCAATACCTGTCGTGTACGTAGGGAATAACGACATTCAGGTTGATCGTCTGACTGAGTATCAGAGGAAGAGAGTACAGGATCAGGAGGATTGTTAGAGTCTGTCACATTAGTCTGGGTTGGAACATCATTATCATCACATACTAACTTCATATGATCTAAATGCGATTCTTTATACTGACCAGTACTAATCTCTCTAACCTTATACTTATTACCAGTGATATGTTCAACTACTCGATAAGGACCAACAAACTTTTGATCAAGCTTTGGCATTGCACACGTTTTGTTAAAGTTAATCAGCATAACTCTTGAACCTACTTTGATTTTGGATGGCTTTGCTCGAGTGTTTGCGACTCTTGTAAATTCTGCTGTTGATTTATGAAGTGTTTCATGGATTCTTCTAAAAACACTTTGAGCTAAGCTGGTACGTGTTGCTATGAAATCATCAGGGTTGTAATTTGGTTTCGGATTAGAATATAACAACTCATAAGGCAAACGTTTATCTACACCGTACAATGCATAATGTGGAGTGTCACCTATAGAAACATTGTAAGCAGAATTTATAGCACACTGCACATCAGGTATAACTTCATCCCAAGTTTCACTGTTGGGATTGATAGTGGCTCTCAAGACATCAAGTACTTTCTTATTGGTTCGTTCCGCTAACCCATTGCTGGCAGGATGATGAGGAACAATGGTGGATTTAGAGATCTTGTACAAGGTACACAAATTTTCAAGAATCTCATTACAGAATTCACCTCCATTATCTGTTACTAGGGACTTAGGGGTGGTATGCCTGCAGATAATGCGTTCTTTAAACGCTTTAGCTACTGTCTCGGCAGTCTTATCTGCAATAGGAACTAACTCACAATATCTGGTGAAATGGTCTACCATAACACACAGATGTTTGTTGCCTTGGAGGGAACATTGGAAATTAGTTAACAAATCTAGCGCAACTCTTTCCCAAGGTTCGCTAGTAGTTGGATATACTTGGATTGGATTAGGACCATTAGCATTACCTTTATGTTGCATGCAGACACTACATTTCTTAACATACTCAGAAATATCAGTTGCCATACGAGGCCAAAAGTATTTCAATCTGGCTTGTTTTACTGAACGATCCATACCAGGGTGTGCAACACCTGGTACATCGTGAACTAGCTGTAAGGCTACATTCACTAGTGACTGTGGAATTACTAACTGGTATACTCTTCTGCTAGGAGTACCCAACTCGGCTGTTCGATACAGTAATTCTTGGTTCATGACAAAGTCACAGATGGGTACTGGTGGCTTCACAGTCAGAATAAGATCTTCCTGGAGCAGGAATCGAATCACACCAGACCACATGGGATCTGTTCGTTGAGCATTCTTTACATCTTCAGCACTAAATGGAGGGTCTGCAGTTACTATACTAACATGTCGCGATAAGGCATCTGCGACTACATTTGACTTGCCAGGTAAATGCTCAAAGGTGGGATTGAACTCTTAGATAGTCAAGGTCCATCTGGCTAACCTTCCAGTAGGTTGTTTGTTCTGGAATAAAGGTATCAGTGGAGCATGGTCTGTCAAGACATGAACAGAGTACTGATAAATAATGTCTCGGAAGTGCTTTAAAGACCATACTATTGCTAAAGCTTCTTGCTCAGTTACTGTATAATTACGTTCAGCCTTCGTAAGGACTCGGCTAGCAAATGCAACTGCGTTGTACTTGCCATCGGTCTTCTGAGCTAGTACGGCACCTATGCCAATTGAACTAGCATCAGTTGTCAGATAGAAGGGCTTTGAAAAATCTGGAAATTTCAAAATTGTAGCAGATGTTAGCTTTTCTTTTAGAGTTTGGAATGCTCTTTCTTGACGGAAGGTCCAAACAAAAGGAGCATCTTTCTTAAGCAACTCAGTTAGAGGAGCAGCTATGGAAGAAAAATTGGCAATGAAAGATCTATAAAAACCTGCTAAGCCCACAAAGGATCTTACGGCATCAGCAGTTTTGGGTGTTGGAAAATTTAGTACTGCAGTTACTTTACTTTGGTCAGTCGTAACCCCTCTAGGAGTGACTACGTGACCAAGAAACTTAATTTCTGATCTGAAAAATTGACATTTAGACAGTTTGATCTTTAAATTGGCTTCTTCAAGCTTACCAAGTCATCTAAGTACACCATAAGTGCATTACCTATGAGACCTCTAAAGATATTAGTCATGAGCCTTGAGAACGTGATAGTGGAAGATCGTAATCCAAACGCCGTACGGAGGAAGTGATAATGACCTGTAGGAGTGGAGAATGCAGTTAGCTCTTGGCTGTCCTCGTGAAGAGGGACTTGCCAAAACCCTTGTAACAAATCCAGGGTTGAAAAGACTTTGTTATCTCCGATGTTACGTAAAAGATCACCCAGTACAGGAAGTGGGAAGCGATCTGGAATAGTTTTCGCGTTTAACTTCCTAAAGTCAATCACTGGGCGCCAAGTACCATCCTTCTTAGGTACTAGGATCAAGGGTGCATTCCAAGGTGAATTGCTAGGTGCAATAACTCCATCATCAA
The DNA here is from genome assembly GCF_038502225.1 of Cherax quadricarinatus. NCBI lineage: Eukaryota > Metazoa > Arthropoda > Malacostraca > Decapoda > Parastacidae > Cherax > Cherax quadricarinatus. The sequence continues at coordinate 168,372 of NW_027195376.1, forward strand.
GCATTTGATTGATCAATTCTTCTGCGACAGCAACTTGTGAATGAGGCATTCTGTATGCAGGTATGTAGATAGGTCTAGTACCAGGTTCAAGTGGAATACGATGGGACAATAAGTTCGTTATACTCATCTTCTCACCTGGTAAAGCAATGGCTTTACGACGTTTGTTCAACAGAGTCAACAAACGCTTGACTTCATCTGGGAAGTCAGTGGGAGCTAAGTCTTTCTCCTCAACTGGTGGAACAGATTGATCCAGTGAAGTGGATGAGGTCTCCCCGGTAGAAATAGCACCGACCCACTGGTCAGGTGACAACTCATCCTCTACCTGAACAGGGTAAGGATAGTGAACTAGGTCAACGAGGTTGGTATTTGCTCTGAGGCGAACACTGTGACCAGAAGTGTTGGCCAGGAAGAAATGGATCTTACTATCTCTTACAACATGTAAGGATGGTTCAACAAATAGACCTTTTACTTTGCAAGAATCACTGTCAACTAGGACGTTATCACCATCTGGAACACTAGGAAAAACTACAGACACTCTAGTGAGAGCACTAGCCGCAACAGAGACGTCTTTCTGCAGACGGCATGTGACATCAACAAGAGATGGCATTACTAGTTTCAAGTAATCGTTTTCTGACAAGGCATCCCCTGTGGAGAAACTACTACTCGAACTAGCAGTCATTGCAGGGATAGGTTGTGCACTCAAGGCAATCTGAGTGTCCTCGGACACTTGAGGCAACGGACTATCCTGCAAGTCTGAAGGTATAGGTGGAACACTGATGGGAGTGACAGAATTACCAGTGCCTGACCGCTTGGGTACGCTACTGGAGAATGCATTGCCTTGTAAGGACTTAATCCGTACATCATACTCTGCGGCAGTATGGCAGATCTCGCATCCAAGCTGGTAACCCCAGAATGGAACGATCAAGTCGTTAATTTGGTCATGCCATCGATAAGGGTCGAGCACAATGCGTAAGTCTCGCATGGAAGCAAAGCCCAGTAGAAGGTCACCAGGGAAAGTAATCTGGTCGACAACAAGGAAGGAAGCAGTGAAGTCTCTACCTTGGATAGAAAAGGTTAGGGAAGTCCGACCTCGGACACGCAGGTGAGAACCAGCTACTCCACTAAGGGAGGACACATGAGTCGGTTCTACGAGAAGGACATGTCGTAACTGCTTATCCTTAAACAAACTAGACCTAATAATATTGACTTGCGCACCAGAGTCCATGAACAAATGAACGGGCACATTATGAACAGATGCTTGCACTATAGGGCCTATGGTTGCATTGGAAGTTATGTGCAAACAAAAAGGTGGATTGTCATCAGAAAAGACTTGTTCTACTTCATCCCCAAAATCATCTATGTCAGAGACATGTGAAGCAACATCATCAGCAGGATTGTCATTCTCGAGACTGCTTAAGGCTTCAAAGGAATTGTGAACGGGGATGGTGTACTCATTATCACCTACTGTCACCATGGGACGGTTGGACTGGGGCGCTCGAATTCCCCCGAATTGGAAGAATGAGCCTGGTTCTGGTTGTTTTGAGAACCACGATATCTGTTTCCTCTACGGGTTCTGCGGTTGGAACGGCCACGGAAAGACCTAGAGTACTGAAGGTTATAGAGAGCATTGCACTCAGATGTGTCATGTCCATGTATTCTATGATAAGTACAGTAGGGAAGATCTGGGTACTCATCATCAGTACGACGTCTCTTAGGGTAACTATCAGGACAATTAATTGCAATATGGCCACGGAAACCACAGTTATAACAAGTCCGCCGACTATGGTTACTGAATGTATTATGAATACTACGAGGTTTATAACGACTCTGTACACTGGTTCTTGGTGATCTCTGAGATGGTTGACGACCACGATTTGTCTCTGTGGCGCAAACAAGAGGTGGTGCAGACTGAGGCATATGTGTGACATTACTTTTGATACATGGGAAAGTACCCTGGGGGCACAAGGAACGTACATGATTTAAGGCTGTAAGTGGTTCCATCGTCACAGTTGGAGGATGAGCCTCATAAGCACACACGGAAGCAGGTGGCATTATTTCTTTAATTGCTCCAAAAGCTGCTATTTTAGCAAACGGTTCTGTGAATGGTTTAACCTCTTCAGGGAGAAAAGCTGATGACTGGACAGCATTGATAAATGATGATTAAAGTTTGTCTAATCTAACAGCAAATGCACTCAACGATTCATTACTCATGGGTGTAGCATTCACTAGTTCCCTAAGAACGACATGTGGATCAGCTGTTTTTACTGGGACAAGGAAAGAACGAATCAGTTCCTCATATTGTGACCACTTAGTAAGATTCCTGAAGTCACGCATATCAAGGAGATCAACAACGTGAACAGCAGCAGGGGATCGATAAAGAGTTTCTTTCGCAAGTCTGATAAGACTTTCCTCTGAAGGAAGACCTTCAACTAGAGCACCAGCACGAGAACGAATGGCCGCAAACCATGCTTCAAGACTATGTACATGGCCATTGAATAAAGGTAACGCATCAAGGGAATCACAAGTATAACTATAGTATCTCGGTGTCTGGGTCGGTCTGTCAGGCGCTAAGGAACTGTGAGGACTGATGACAGGGGCAACAGTAGCCTGAGAGGTCTGAGTGTCGACATTCACTAAAGGATCACTTGACGGTATGTGAGACATAATGGCAAAGTTGCACGAGAACAAATAAGGCAAAAATAATGAACAATAAAAATGATACAAAATGCTAGAATTGAAATAAAAGAGATGCAACTAATTCTGCAGAAGTAATAAAAAATTGTCTAAGATTCACTGCAAGAGGAAGGACAACTCAATGTAAAGGACTATTGGCCAAGATAAAAATTACATTGAAATATACAAGTAAAAATATTACTGGAGACTGAATTAAATGCAAAATGAGCTGTCTGTACTCTTGCTAATAAAGGAATTAATTAATAAAATTTGAAATGAATGTAAAAAGTATAAAATAAAATTACTAAATTGTTAACTGGGAAATTTAAGTATTTTCTAAGAATGCATAAACAAAATTAAAATATAATTCATAAAAATATCAATAAAAGAAAATAATTCACTGCAGAACAAGTGCAACAAAATAATTCACTGCAGAACAAGTGCAACAAAATAATTCACTGCAGAACAAGTGCAACAAAATAATTCACTGCAGAACAAGTGCAACAAAATAATTCACTGCAGAACAAGTGCAACAAAATAATTCACTGCAGAACAAGTGCAACAAAATAATTCACTGCAGAACAAGTGCAACAAAATAAGGTGTAGAAATAATCACTGCAATAATAAAGTGTCACTGGGAAAACTCAGGTTAAATAATGAAATAAAAATATGAAGAAAAACTGATTGAACACTTTAACTCTTAATTGTAAATTAGACAAAACAATTTACTCAAACAGAGTAAAGAAAACACTTTACGTTAAAAGTAATTGAAATTACATCAAGAGTGAATTTGTTCAAAGAAATATAAAAATATGAATAAAAATAAAACAAAGGAACAAAACGGGTAGTGTAACACTTACAGTGGCAGGGCACACAACACTTAATCACGTATTCATTTTTTTTTTAGTATATTCTTACAACAAAATCTTGCTGTGACTGATACGACAAAAATTTGCTGGCAAAATAATGGTACATAGTCTGCGAAAAAAATTAGAGGAATGAGACACTGCTGGCATATGAAAAAAAGACACACATAGAAATAAATGGATAATTTGGTATACTGGGGTGAATATCACTGCATGAAATACAATGACAATTACTGGAGAATACAACGCTGAAAGAATACACGATAAAAAAATGAATCACTTCACACAGAGTGACTGACTGGTACACTACACAATAATACTTACTACAGACAGAGAGTAGCATAAAAAAAAACACAGATAAAAATATAAGATGAGCGAAAACACTGAAAAATATGGCAAAAATAACGAGTCAAAGAAACACTGAGTCTACACTGAAAACACAAGGTTTAGAGTACACAAGAAATTCACTATAAATGTCTCACACACGCAAATGTCTTTAAATGCAAGAATGTCTCTAAACAATTATCACAGAAGTCTAGTAGTCGACGGTGATGACTGGTGATGAGGAAGGTTGTCCTGCGTGGTGATGACACCGACACTCACACTGTCGTCGTGAAGAAATGCGCTTTCTCGGTGAACTCGCATAATTGGCTTTATCGTCGGCGCTCAGCTACAGTCTCTTGACCAATTATGTGAGCCAAAACAGTATTAGGACCCGGTACAAGGGTGAAAACAACCACAGGTAGAGTGGTGTCCCCCACTACCCTTACTAGAGTGGTGACCCCCAATACCCTTACTAGAGTATTGTCCCACACTTCTATTACGAAGAGTGGTGTCCCTGACAACCCTTACTAGAGTGGTGTCCCCACTACCCTTACTAGAGTGGTGTCGCCCATTTCAATTACTACAGTGTAGTCCCCCACTACCCTTACTAGAGTGGTGACCCCCAATACCCTTACTAGAGTATTGTCCCACACTTCTATTACGAGAGTGGTGTCCCTCACAACCCTTACTAGAGTGGTGTTCCCACTACCCTTACTAGAGTTACGTCGCCCATTTCCCTTACTAGAGTGTAGTATCCCACTACCCTTACTAGGGTGGTGACCACCAATACCCTTACTAGAGTATTGTCCCACACTTCTATTTCCAGAGTGGTGTCCCCCTCAACCCTTACTAGACTGGTGTCACTCAATCACTCTTACTAGAGTGGTGCCTCCAACTTCCCTTACTAGAGAGTTATCCTCCACTACTCTAGAGTGGTGTCCCCACTACCCTTACTAGAGCATTGTCGCCCATTTTCCTTACAAGAGTGATGTACCTCTCTACCCTTACTAGAGTGGTGTCCCTCTCAACCATTACTAGACTGGTGTCACTCACTCATACTTACTTGAGTGGTATCCCCAACTACCCTTACTAGAGTGGTGTCCTCCACTACTCTAACTAGAGTGTTGTCCCCCTGCCCTTACTATAGTGGTGTCGCTCATTTCCTTACTAGAGTGGTGTCCCCCACTACCCTTACTAGAGTGGTGTCCCTCACTACCCTTACTAGAGTGGTGCCCCTCACTACCCTTACCAGAATGGTGTCATTCACTACACTTACTAGAGTGGTGTCCCTCAATACCCTTACCACAGCAGTGTTCCTCACTACCCTTACTAGAGTGGTGTCCCTCAGTACCCTTACTAGAGTGGTGTCCCTCACTCCCCTTACCAGAGAGGTGTCCCTCACTACACTTACTAGAGTGGTTTCCCTCACTTTCCTTACTAGAGTGGTGTCCTTCACTACCCTTACTACCGTGGTGTCCCTAACTGCCCTTCTTAGAGTGGCGTCGCTTTCTACCCTTGCTAGAATGGTGTCCCTCACTACTCTTACTAGAGTGGTGTCCCTCACTACCCACACCTGAGTGGTGTCCCTCACTTCCCTTAGTAGAGTGGTGTCCCTCACTACCCTTACTAGAATGGTGTCTCTCACTACCCCTACTAGTGTAGTGATCCTCATTACCTTACTATCATTACAAGAGTGCTGTCCATCACTACCTTTACTAAAGTTTTGTCCCTCAATATCATTACTAGCGTGGTGTCCCTCACTACCTTTACTAAAGAGGTGTCGCTCACTACCTTTAATAGAGTGGTGTCCATCATTATCCTTACTAGAGTTGTGCCACTCACTATCCTTACTAGAGTGGTGTCCCTCACTACCCATACTAGAGTGTTGTCCCTCACTGCCATTACTAGAGTGATGTCCCTCACAACCATTACTATAGTGGTGCCCCTCACAATCCCTACTAATGTGGAGTCTCTCAATACGCTTATTAGAGTGATGTCCCTCAATAACCTTACTAGAGTGGTGTCCCTCATTATCCTTACTATAGTCTTGTCACTCATTATCTTTACTAGAGTTGTGTCCCTCACTGCCCATGCTAGAGCGTTGTCCCTCACTGCCATTACTAGAGTGGAGTCCCTCACAACCCTTATTATAGTGGTGTCCCTCACTATCCCTACTAGAGTGGTGTCCCTCACTACCCTTACTTGAGTGGTGTCCCTCACTTCCCTTACAAGAGTGGTGTCCCCCACTACCCTTACTAGAGTGGAATCCCTCACATCATTTGCTAGAGTGGTGTCCCTCATTACCTATACCTTAGTGGTGTCACTCACTACCCTAACTAGAATGGTTTCCTTCAATACACTTACTAGAGTGGCATCCCTCACTACCCTTACTGGAGCGGTGTCCCCAACTTCCTTTACCAGAGTGGTGTCCCCCACTACCCTTCCTAGAGTTGTGTTCCACACTACTCTTTCTAGATTGGTGTCCTTCACTTCACTTACTAGAGTGGTGTCTCGCACTACCCTTACTAGAGTGGTATTCCCCACTTCCCATACTAAAGTTGTGTCCCTCTCAACACTTACTAGAGTGGCGTCCCTCACTCACACTTACTAGAGTGGTGTCCCTACCACCCTTATTAGAGTCGTGTTCCTCACTTCACTTAGTAGAGCGGTGTTCCCCACTATCCTTGATAGAGAGGTGTCCCCAACTACCCTTACTAGAGTGGTGTTCCCCACTACCCTTACTTGAGTGGTGTTCCTCACTACCCTTACTAGAGTGGTGTCCCTCACTTCCCTTAGTTGAGTGGTGTCCTTCAAAAGTGTTGTGTCCCTCAGTACCCTTACCTGAGTGATGTCCATAACTAACCTTTCTAGATTGGTGTCCCTAACTACCCTTACTAGAGGGGTGTCCCTCACTACCCTTATTAGAGTGGTGTCCCTCAGTACCCTTACCTGAGTGGTGTCCGTAACTACCCTTACTAGAGTGATGTCCCTCTCTTACCTTACTAGTGTGCTGTCTCTCACTACCCTTACTAGAGTTGTGTCCCTCACTACCCTTAATAGATTGGTGTCCCTCACTACCCTCTCTAGAGCTGTGTCGCTCACTACTACCCTTACTAGAGTGCTCTGCCCTCTACCCATAGTGGAGTGGTGTCCCTCACTACCCTTACTAGAGAGGTGTCCCTCACCACTAGCCTTACTAGGGTGCTGTCCCCCACTACCCTTACTAGAGTGGAGTCCCTCACTACCCTTACTAGAGTGGTTTTCCTCATCATCCGTATTAGAGTGGTGTCCCTCACTACCCTTACTAGAGTGGTTTTCCTCATCATCCATATTAGAGTGGTGTCCCTCAGTACTCTTACTAGAGTCTTGTCCATCACTTCCATTACTACAGTGGTGTCCTTCAAAACCCTTACCAGAGTGATGTCCATAACTAACCTTTCTAGATTGGTGTCACTAACTACCCTTACTAGAGTGGTGTCCCTCACTACCCTTATTAGAGTGGTGTCCCTCACTACCCTTACTAGAGTGATGTCCCTCACTACCCTTACTAGAATGGTGTCCCTCACTACACTTACTAAAGTGGTGTCCCTCACTATCCTTACTAGAGTGGTGCCATTCACTACACTTACAAGAGTGGTGTCACTCATTAACCTTACTAGAGTGATATAACTCGCTACCCTTACTAAAGTGGTGTCCCTCAGTACCCTTATTAGTGTGGTGTCCCCCACTACCCTTACTAGAGTGTGTTGCCACTACCCTTACTATACTGGTGCCAATCACTACCCTTACTGGAGTGCTGTCTTTGGCTTCGCTCACTAGTGTGGAGTCACTCACCACCCTTAATAGAATGGTGTCCACACTACCCTTACTAGAATGGTGTCCATCTGAACCCTTACTCGAGTTGTGTCCTTCACTATCTTTTCTAGAGTGGTGTCCCTCATTATCATTCTTAGAGTGGTGTGCCCCACTACCCTTACTAGAGTGCTGTGCCCCACTACCCTTAATAGACTGGTGTCCCTCACTACCCTTACTAGAGTGGTGTCCCTTACTATTACCCTTAGTAAAGTGCTATGCCCACTACCCTGAGTAGAGTGGTGTCCCTCACTACCCTTACTAGAGTGGTGTCCCTCAATACTACCCTTACTAGGGTGCTGTCCCCCACTACCCTTACTAAAGTGGTGTCACTCACTACTCTTACTAAAGTGGTGTCACTCACTACTCTTACTAAAGTGGTGTCACTCACTACTCTTACTAAAGTGGTGTCACTCACTACTCTTACTAAAGTGGTGTCACTCACTACTCTTACTAAAGTGGTGTCACTCACTACTCTTACTAAAGTGGTGTCACTCACTACTCTTACTAAAGTGGTGTCACTCACTACTCTTACTAGAGTGGTGTCACTCACTACCCTTACTAGTGTGAAGAAATATACCTCGGTGGATGAATTTTATTATTAGTCTGACATGACTTAGTGGTTAGATAGTTGATTTTGGTAGTTGTAGAATTTTGCTTATTACTGTGACGCTCTGCTAGCTTACGGTGCGTACTCAAGATTTTAAGCTTTTAACAATAACATTGTGTTGGTTTCGCTAGTTCGAGCTACACATTCAAATATTTGTAGGCCATGTGTTACTAGCTAGTACCAAAGGCTGTCATTTTTGAATGCTTTAGTTGTTTTCAGTGCAACTGTAAGATTATTTCGTAATAACTTTTGTATTGTTAACGTTACTTTGAGACTAGAATGGAAATGCCCCGTGTGATTTCTCTGTTTTGAGAGAGCTTTATTAAGATTAAATTAAGCTTATGGCATCTAAAATATACAGCAATTTTTCTATCGCAAAATTTAAATGTAAAATGGCAAAATATTATAATTAGAAAAAATATATGACAAAAAATATTTTCAATTCTGAATGAAATATGCTGGTGAATCTGCTGATTATATCTCTGGAAGTATTTACCACTGTCACTGCTTGAACATCATTAAGGCTTCATTTCACTTGTACAGTATAAATGTGTAATACATTATTATCTAAAATAGGGATTAAAGTAACTTCTCTGTGTATGTGCAATGATATACATTTCTCTGTCTATATGAAATATGGTCTTATATATAAACAAATGTACTGTTATTGTTTTACTCTCAAGATCACTAAACACTTGTAGGGAGTAATATGGAAAGTTGTTCACATTCAGTACAGATGCAATATTATCTTCCTGTTTCTGTTACAGAGTGTCTGCCACAGGGAAAGTGGAGTAGACGGTGGGAAGGATCCCATGTGGAGATGACAGTGTGGCTCACAGAAGGAGTAATGACCGACCCAGAGCAGTCACTCTTGACCTTCATTATGGAACCAATTGGCTCATCACGTCCCTATAACTATGACGCCCTCTATATCAACCGCCACCAAGTGAAAATGGTTCGTGTCAGGAATGGTCACCCGGACAAGAGTGAACTGTCTCTGTCACAACCTCTGCCTGTTGGCTGGGCGGCATTTAACCTGTCATCAACATCGCTCACAGAGTTGTGGCTCCTACCACATACGAAACTTGTGTCGTTAACCACTGATATGACCATTGCAAGTCTCGAAATAGAAGGCAGCAATATCACGGTCGGTTGTCATCACAGTAAGTATCTTGATTTAGTTCCCTGGGTTTAAAACCTATCGACATTACCAGAGTTACTGAGGCTTCACATTATGTATTCTCTAACAGTCAATGATTTTTCAGTCTTTAAAGAAGATGTTAAATAAATTCTGAGACTAGACACAAATTAATTAATTTTTTAAATATATAGCAAATTAGTGCACTATAATCAATGCACAATATGTGTATTTTTTGGAAAATAATTAATTTACAGTATCTTACCCATAAAGCAACATTAAAATTATTTTTTTTTTTAAGAAAGCACCTCAGTGAACAGATATTACCGAACTCGCTTCTTCAGAACAGGTTGGTTAATTTGTCTTGGTCGCTGTTTGACCAACTGCACAGGTTAGTTCTTACCAAGAATATTAGTCTGCTAAAACATGAGAGGAAAACGATATTGACTGAAGCGAGAAAACCAAAACAAATGTTCTTCAACTGTCACTGGAGCGGCAAGATCATATATTAGATTACATATAAATAGGAAGGGGCGGGGGTAGAATAGTGAGACGGAAAACTGAATATTTACATGCTGGAAAATAAACAACATGCTAAACTAGATTTCGCTTTTAACCTTTGGAGTGTGGAACTTACCCTGGACCCGGGTGGCTAAATTTAGGGGGCAGTTGGGCAATTTTCCACGCGCTCTCAAAAAAAATCGAAAAATTATGGAAATTGAGTTATATATACAAAAAAATAGCTTAAATCTTTGGCAACACAATGGTACAAGAATCAATGTTCTACGACGTTTCTACAAGAAATTATAGTCATTTATATCAGGTTAGGTGACGGCGATGTTGGTAGCGAGTCTGCTCACGGCCCGTATATTTTTTGGAGTTTTTTTTTTTCTTTTTTATAGCTTTTTCTTGCATTATTCTTTCTAATATAATAACTGACTATTTGGCATCATATAAAAGTAGGCGGAGGTGGCCCGGTGGCCTGGTGGCTAAAGCTCCCGCTTCACACACGGAGGGCCCGGGTTCGATTCCCGGCGGGTGGAAACATTTCGACACGTTTCCTTACACCTGTTGTCCTGTTCACCTAGCAGCAAATAGGTACCTGGGTGTTAGTCGACTGGTGTGGGTCGCATCCTGGGGGACAAGATTAAGGACCCCAATGGAAATAAGTTAGACAGTCCTCGATGACGCACTGACTTTCTTGGGTTATCCTGGGTGGCTAACCCTCCGGGGTTAAAAATCCGAACGAAATCTTATCTTATCTTATCTTATCCGCAGAGTGACAGCCAATCATGAGCCATCTGGGAACACTTGGCCATATTTCGGCTCCAGAGAGAACCAGGAGAAATCACTTCATTATTCCGCTATATATCAGCTTATATATCAACTCTACGGCTTATTTATCTATCAGAATTGATGTAATATGATATAATAAACATTTTAAGTTACTCCTTTCCATGTCGTCTTTGAGTAAGAGAAAACGGTGTTTTGAAGAGGATAACTGCACTAGAACATCAGTTTACTAAGAAATACACCCAATCAAACGCGATTTTCCCGAAAAAGTTTTTTTTTTTTTTGAGACTGTGGGCCGGCCGGCACACCAGGCCAATATCTCGGAAGTAACTTATTCACCTAATGTACTTATTTCTTCCTTTATTACTTAATTAAATGGAATAATATTCAAAGAAATTCTATTCTATTCTATTTGATGCACCGGTATGGTATCCCGGCCCGGGTCTCTTCCATTTTGGTGACCCGGCATTGGCTCCCCGGGTAAGGAAGTGTCGTTTATCACAGAAATTGTAGAATACTGATTTCTCTAATTTCCTTCGGGCAATTTTTGGAGATATTCCAAATACTTTGGGAGTTATGTGGGAGTAAAGGGAAGATTTTTTGCAACATTCCAAGAACTAACAAACTTTATTTTTTTTGTGAAATAAAGATAAGATATTTAGAGGATAAGGTCCCTAAGAAAATTAGTATTAGCATTGTTCTCTCGGCACCAAGTGTCCAAACAACCTTACGTCGTCCCATATAGGAATAAATTGCCCCCCTAGGGCATTTTTAGTAAATCAGTCCATTTTCAGTCTTTCCTCAGTTGTTGTTTGAGGTATATTTTTGATAAATATTTTCAAGAAAGAGTGAACACACTTTGTCTTGTGCACCAAAACTGGAGGAATTCGGACTGTAAACAAAAAAACTATAATTAATTGTCCTACTGCTTCCTAAAGCTCCCGCTCCACACACGGAGGGCCCGGGTTCGATTCCTGGTGGGTGGAAACATTTCGACGTGTTTCCTTACACCTGTTGTCCTATTCACCTAGCAGCAAATAGGTACCTGGTGTTAGTCGACTGGTTAGGGCCGCATCCTGGGGGAAAAGATCGAAGACCTCAATGGAAACAAATTAGACTCTTCTCGATGAAGCACCGACTTTCTTAGGTTATCCTGGGTGGATAACCCTCCTGGGTTAAAAGTCCGAAGAAAATCTTATCTTTTCTCTTAGCTGTAGGACATATATATATATATATATATATATATATATATATATATATATATATATATATATATATATATAAATATATATATATATATATATATATATATATATATATATATATATATATATATATATATATATATATATATATATATATATATATATATATATATATATATATACATATATATATATATATATATATATATATATATATATATATATATATATATATATATATGGTGTTTTCTTCCAAAATATGCAGATTATTATTATTATAATCAACTAAGGTTGTTATATAAAGCTAAAATAAAAGAGAAAATATATGAGGTACAACTACGATCAGATTGAATTTCGCAGTTAAGGTAATAATAAATTTTCTCTCTGCATATTTTGGCAGCGCTGTATAGTCCTTGTGGTTTAGCGCTTCTTTTTGATTATAATAATAATAATCTGCATATTTTGGAAGAAAACACCATATATATATATATATATATATATATGTATAAATATATATATATGAATATATATATATATATATATATATATATATATATATATATAAATATATATATATATTTTTTTATTTTTTTTTTTTATCACACCGGCCGATTCCCACCAAGGCAGGGTGGCCCGAAAAAGAAAAACTTTCACCATCATTCACTCCATCACTGTCTTGCCAGAAGGGTGCTTTACACTACAGTTTTTAAACTGCAACATTAACACCCCTCCTTCAGAGTGCAGGCACTGTACTTCCCATCTCCAGGACTCAAGTCCGGCCTGCCGGTTTCCCTGAATCCCTTCATAAATGTTACTTTGCTCACACTCCAACAGCACGTCAAGTATTAAAAACCATTTGTCTCCATTCACTCCTATCAAACACGCTCATGCATGCCTGCTGGAAGTCCAAGCCCCTCGCACACAAAACCTCCTTTACCCCCTCCCTCCAACCCTTCCTAGGCCGACCCCTACCCCGCCTTCCTTCCACTACAGACTGATATACTCTTGAAGTCATTCTGTTTCGCTCCATTCTCTCTACATGTCCGAACCACCTCAACAACCCTTCCTCAGCCCTCTGGACAACAGTTTTGGTAATCCCGCACCTCCTCCTAACTTCCAAACTACGAATTCTCTGCATTATATTCACACCACACATTGCTCTCAGACATGACATCTCCACTGCCTCCAGCCTTCTCCTCGCTGCAACATTCATCACCCACGCTTCACACCCATATAAGAGCGTTGGTAAAACTATACTCTCATACATTCCCCTCTTTGCCTCCAAGGACAAAGTTCTTTGTCTCCACAGACTCCTAAGTGCACCACTCACTCTTTTTCCCTCATCAATTCTATGATTCACCTCATCTTTCATAGACCCATCCGCCGACACGTCCACTCCCAAATATCTGAATACGTTCACCTCCTCCATACTCTCTCCCTCCAATCTGATATTCAATCTTTCATCACCTAATCTTTTTGTTATCCTCATAACCTTACTCTTTCCTGTATTCACCTTTAATTTTCTTCTTTTGCACACCCTACCAAATTCATCCACCAATCTCTGCAACTTCTCTTCAGAATCTCCCAAGAGCACAGTGTCATCAGCAAAGAGCAGCTGTGACAACTCCCACTTTGTGTGTGATTCTTTATCTTTTAACTCCACGCCTCTTGCCAAGACCCTCGCATTTACTTCTCTTACAACCCCATCTATAAATATATTAAACAACCACGGTGACATCACACATCCTTGTCTAAGGCCTACTTTTACTGGGAAAAAATTTCCCTCTTTCCTACATACTCTAACTTGAGCCTCACTATCCTCGTAAAAACTCTTCACTGCTTTCAGTAACCTACCTCCTACACCATACACTTGCAACATCTGCCACATTGCCCCCCTATCCACCCTGTCATACGCCTTTTCCAAATCCATAAATGCCACAAAGACCTCTTTAGCCTTATCTAAATACTGTTCACTTATATGTTTCACTGTAAACACCTGGTCCACACACCCCCTACCTTTCCTAAAGCCTCCTTGTTCATCTGCTATCCTATTCTCCGTCTTACTCTTAATTCTTTCAATTATAACTCTACCATACACTTTACCAGGTACACTCAACAGACTTATCCCCCTATAATTTTTGCACTCTCTTTTATCCCCTTTGCCTTTATACAAAGGAACTATGCATGCTCTCTGCCAATCCCTAGGTACCTTACCCTCTTCCATACATTTATTAAATAATTGCACCAACCACTCCAAAACTATATCCCCACCTGCTTTTAACATTTCTATCTTTATCCCATCAATCCCGGCTGCCTTACCCCCTTTCATTTTACCTACTGCCTCACGAACTTCCCCCACACTCACAACTGGCTCTTCCTCACTCCTACAAGATGTTATTCCTCCTTGCCCTATACACGAAATCACAGCTTCCCTATCTTCATCAACATTTAACAATTCCTCAAAATATTCCTTCCATCTTCCCAATACCTCTAACTCTCCATTTAATAACTCTCCTCTCCTATTTTTAACTGACAAATCCATTTGTTCTCTAGGCTTTCTTAACTTGTTAATCTCACTCCAAAACTTTTTCTTATTTTCAACAAAATTTGTTGATAACATCTCACCCACTCTCTCATTTGCTCTCTTTTTACATTGCTTCACCACTCTCTTAACTTCTCTCTTTTTCTCCATATACTCTTCCCTCCTTGCATCACTTCTACTTTGTAAACACTTCTCATATGCTAACTTTTTCTCCCTTACTACTCTCTTTACATCATCATTCCACCAATCGCTCCTCTTCCCTCCTGCACCCACTTTCCTGTAACCACAAACTTCTGCTGAACACTCTAACACTACATTTTTAAACCTACCCCATACCTCTTCGACCCCATTGCCTATGCTCTCATTAGCCCATCTATCCTCCAATAGCTGTTTATATCTTACCCTAACTGCCTCCTCTTTTAGTTTATAAACCTTCACCTCTCTCTTCCCTGATGCTTCTATTCTCCTTGTATCCCATCTACCTTTTACTCTCAGTGTAGCTACAACTAGAAAGTGATCTGATATATCTGTGGCCCCTCTATAAACATGTACATCCTGAAGTCTACTCAACAGTCTTTTATCTACCAATACATAATCCAACAAACTACTGTCATTTCGCCCTACATCATATCGTGTATACTTATTTATCCTCTTTTTCTTAAAATATGTATTACCTATAACTAAACCCCTTTCTATACAAAGTTCAATCAAAGGGCTCCCATTATCATTTACACCTGGCACCCCAAACTTACCTACCACACCCTCTCTAAAAGTTTCTCCTACTTTAGCATTCAAGTCCCCTACCACAATTACTCTCTCACTTGGTTCAAAGGCTCCTATACATTCACTTAACATCTCCCAAAATCTCTCTCTCTCCTCTGCATTCCTCTCTTCTCCAGGTGCATACACGCTTATTATGACCCACTTCTCGCATCCAACCTTTACTTTAATCCACATAATTCTTGAATTTACACATTCATATTCTCTTTTCTCCTTCCATAACTGATCATTTAACATTACTGCTACCCCTTCCTTTGCTCTAACTCTCTCAGATACTCCAGATTTAATCCCATTTATTTCCCCCCACTGAAACTCTCCTACCCCCTTCAGCTTTGTTTCGCTTAGGGCCAGGACATCCAACTTCTTTTCATTCATCACATCAGCAATCATCTGTTTCTTGTCATCCGCACTGCATCCACGCACATTTAAGCAACCCAGTTTTATAAAGTTTTTCTTCTTCTCTTTTTTAGTAATTGTATACAGGAGAAGGGGTTACTAGCCCATTGCTCCCGGCATTTTAGTCGCCTCATACGACACGCATGGCTTACGGAGGAAAGATTCTTTTCCACTTCACCATGGACAATAGAAGAAATAAAAAAGAACAAGAGCTATTTAGAAAAAGGAGAAAAACCTAGATGTATGTATATATATATATGCATGTGCGTGTCTGTGAAGTGTGACCAAAGTGTAAGTATATATGGTGTTTTCTTCCAAAATATGCAGATTATTATTATTATAATCAAAAAGAAGCGCTAAACCACAAGGACTATACAGCGCTGCCAAAATATGCAGAGAGAAAATTTATTATTACCTTAACTGCGAAATTCAATCTGATCGTAGTTGTACCTCATATATTTTCTCTTTTATTTTAGCTTTATATAACAACCTTAGTTCACATATTCACAATTGTTAAAATAATCAAGGTGCTATTCTCAGGTGCTAAAGTGTAATAAGTTCATTATTTTGCCATTATATTCATTTATTTGATTACCACTTTTTTGTTCACCACAAATTATTTTAGTCCCTTTTATATTGCCTCATTTATTTTAGCTTTAAAGAGCTACCTTAGCTTATATTTTCTACATTTGTTAAAATAATTCAGGTGCTATTTTATAGCTTTAGAATATTTACTTTGTCTTATACTTAATTCTAACTATCGATTAACTATAAATCTTATGATAACAAGCATTGATCCTGATACCAACCTCTTATCTAATGACTTAAATGAATCAAACAGTAACTTTAATTACTACACAACAGAACAATCAAAGGCACTTCTCAGAGCCAACAACAACATAACTGTCTTTGTAGATGAATGGTTCAGAGAACCGACATGTTGATAAATTAGACACATGTGCAACTCTTGGATATCTTCATTGAGGAAACGTTTCGCCACACAGTGGCTTCATCAGTCCATACAAAGGAGAATCTTGAAGAACAGGAGGAGAATGAGGTAATCACTCCCTCAATCTTGAGTCGATGTGGTCAGTCCATCAATCTTGAATAGAATACGGCATACGTGCAGAGAAGGAGCTTATAAACTGTTGGTAGGAGAGGTGCAGCAGTCATAGGTGGTGTCACATTTGTTCAATGTGGAAGTAGGTCGTGCCCAAGATTGATGGACTGACCACATCGACTCAAGGTTGAGGGACTGGCTACCTCATTCTCCTCTTGTTCTTCAAGATTCTCCTTTGTATGGACTGATGAAGCCACTGTGTGGCGAAACGTTTCCTCAATAAAGATACCCAAGAGTTGCACATGTGTCTAATTTATCAACATGTCGGTTCTCTGAACCATTCATCTACAAACCTGTCAGACACTGCAACTTCTTGGGATCTTAATACTTGGGAATTCTTTGCTTGCCTAATTCTTGGGCACGACCTACTTCCACATTGAACAAATGTGACACCACCTATGACTGCTGCACCTCTCCTACCAACGGTTTATAAGCTCCTTCTCCGCACGTATGCCGTATTCTATTCAAGATTGATGGACTGACCACATCGACTCAAGGTTGAGGGACTGATTACCTCATTCTCCTCCTGTTCTTCAAGATTCTCCTTTGGATGGACTGATGAAGCCACTGTGTGGCGAAACGTTTCCTCAATAAAGATACCCAAGAGTTGCACATGTGTCTAATTTATAACTGTCTTTAACTACAATATCAGATCTTTAAGTAAACATTACGATGACCTCACAGTATTACTAAATTCCCTGCATGCCAATATGTCCATCATTACTCTCACCGAAACCAGGCTAAAGCCTGATACTACAGATGTCTAAGTCATTCCTGGTTACACAGCCATACACAACTGTAGGCCAGACATCCCCCTTAAGATCAGGCATAATCACAGATAATACCACAGACCATTACCCTACCTTCCTCATAACAAACCTTGGCAAATTACCCCTAGACACTACTAAAGTCACTTTCAGACTTCACAGTGCGGCAGCTATCAATAACTTCAAAGCAGCAGTGACAAACATTGACAGGCACACTGAGCTAGAAATCTATACAGATATTGACGAATATTTTAATAATTTTCTAAAAAAGACCCAATACCTCTATAACAAGCACTGCCCTAAAAAAACTAAACAGATGACAGCTAAGAGGCTGAACAGTCCCTGGCTAACACCTAGCATTCTCAAATCCATAAATACAAAGCACCTACATGAAAAACAGTACAGAATGGGCCACATAACCAGAGACCAAACAAAACGTTACTCGTCAATCCTAACCAGCCTAATAAGAAGGGCTAAAAGATTGTATTATGAGAACAGATTATCCAACTTACGAGGTGACATAAAAAAGACCTGGAAAACCCTATCAGAAATACTAGGAACAAAAAAGATAACACAAAATAGCGAAATTGAATTAACAAAACCAGATGAACCCCAATTCCCAACTACTGAAACAGCAAACAGACTCAATGATTTCTTCTCCACTACAGGAAAAAACCTTGCCAATAAAATCCCAAGCTCAGATACCCCACCCAATGACTACCTCACTGGCAACTACCCGAACACACTGTTCCTAGCTCCGTCTAACCCAACTGAAGTCTCCCTTTTTATCAACAAACTAAAAAACAAGACAGGAGATTTAAATACCTTACCACCCATTATATACAAAAAAGTGTCACAGGTGCTATCACCAATCATTGCAACACTCTTTAACAAATCCATTGAATCCTCTACCTTTCCAACAGTTCTCAAAATAGCAAGGGTCACCCCGATCCATAAAGGAGGAGACCACACAGACTTGAATAATTATAGGCCAATATCCAACTTACACCCTCTCTCTAAAATCATTGAAAAATTAATCCATAAGTGTATCTATTCCTACCTCATCTCCCACAACATACTCAACCCCTGTCAGTTTGGGTTCAGGCATAATAAAAATACTAATGATGCTATTATCCACATGCTAGAATATATGTATACAGCAATAGAGAAAAAAGAAGTCCAACTGGGGATCTTCATTGACTTACGTAAAGCTTTCGATACAGTTGACCACTACTTGCTTCACATAAAATTGTCGCACTATGGTATAAGAGGGCACTCCCTCAACTACCTAAAGTCATACCTCAGCAACAGAAGCCAATATGTGTACACAAATAGGGCAAACTCTTCTGCACAGCCAATTACAGATGGTGTCCCACAGGGATGTCCTAGGCCCTCTTCTCTTTCTCATATACATTAATGACCTACCAAATGCATCGCAACTACTCAAACCCACACTATTTGCAGATGACACTACATACGTCTACTCTCACCCGAGCCCAGTCATGCCAGCCAATACTGCAAATACCAAATTACAGAAAATATCAACCTGGATGAGGACCAACAAACTTGCTCTAAACATTGACAAAACCTACTACATTCAGTTTGGTAACAGAGCTGCAGATGTGTCTCTTAACATAATGATAAATGGATCACATATCACAAAACTCACAGAGAGAAAATTCCTAGGAATCCACCTTGATAATATGACTCAAATTTCAAACACATACAACAAATTTCCAAAAAAAATTCCAGGACCGTAGCCATACTATCGAAGATACGGTACTATGTTCCACAGTCAGCCCTCCTGGCCCTATATCACTCACTTATTTACCCCTATCTCACCTATGGAATTTGTGCATGGGGCTCAACAACAATAAACCATCTCAGACCACTAATCACCCAACAAAAGGCTGCGGTCAGAATGATAACAAATTCCCACTACAGACAGCACACTCCACCAATATTCAAAACTCTAAACCTACTCACAATACAAAACATCTATACTTATTACTGCACCTACTACATACATAGAACACTTAACTCTGACATAAACCCTCCCCTCTAACATCTCCTTACCAACCTCAACAGAACACATGACCATAACACAAGGCACAGATCACTCTTTGATGTTCCTCGTGTCCATCTCACACTATGCAAGAACTCAATGCACATAAAAGGTCCTAAAATCTGGAATTAATTACCTGTGAATATAAAAGAAACACTGTCTGTTTATAAATTCAAGTCTCTTCTCAAAAATCACTTACTCACCCACAACTAAATAATCACTGAATAACTGTATCTCAAAAATTGTATTTCATATATGTATCTCATTAATGTATCTCATAAATGTCAACCTGTGACCCAATCAAACTTTGTTACTATTTAACCTCATTATCTAACAGAATACTCCATTCTAATGATTACACAGCAACACAGTAAATGACCATATGACCTGTCTTTGTAATACTCATTTGTACTAAATTGTTATCTGTTTTACAATAATTTTTGTACCACTGAATATATCATTGTTTAGTTAATCTTAAGTTAATTTTAAGCCTGCCCATAATGCACTGCATACAAGGGGCTTTGGCATGCTGCACTTTAAAAATTGTATTCCTTGTACTGTGGAAATATAAACACATATGCAGTATAATGTGATCCTTTATTGGCAACGTTTCACCCACACAGTGGGCTTTTTCAAGTCACTTGAAAAAGCTGTGTGGGTGAAACGTTGTCAATAAAGGATCACATTATACTGCATATGTGTTTATATTTCCACTGTGTCGGTATTTGATACCATTTATTTCCATTCCTTGTACTTCTCTGTATCATGCTCAAATAAATAAATAAATAAATAAATAAATAAATAAATAAATAAATATTGTGTGAGTGAATACTCAGTTATTTTACTGAGTATTATGCAAGAAAAATGTGGGGTAATAGGAAGTAATTCTCCAAGGGAGAAGTTTCTCAGTTCAATTTCTGCTACTCTTATTATATTTTCATAATTCCTGATTTAATATTTTCTTATGCTCGCGAATAATATTTTTCTAAATGAAACGATTTAGAAAAGCGAAGTTAAATTGTATCATAATAAATGCACATATTTTGCAGATGTGTTTGGCTGGAAGGTGTCTGAGGGCCGGGCAGTGACAGTGCCACTGCCTCGCCGCCACCGTCACTACCTCAGTACGTATTCCAACACTGCCTCACAACCCAGACTCACGTTGGGAAACACTACACTACAACTAGGATGGGATGGTTCTACTTTGGTTGACGTGACTCAGTATGACAATAAATATCAGAGACCTCTACCAGCAGCCACTGAACATCACCTCGTTATCTCTTGCAATTCTTCTTATGTTGAAGCTGTTATCTGTAACATTGAGGTAAATATGATATAGATACACTACAGAGTCATGCATATCAGTGATGCTCTCACAGACAATCAGAACAAATTTAGACCTAGCATATTCTTTTTTGTTGTTGTGATGTAGTTCAGCTGGGCTTGTGAGGTCTCTGGGGAGACCTAATTTAACCAATTATATGGTCACCTTGCCTTGGCAAATGTCTGTCATAGACACGCCTTTCTGGCTTAAGACTGAGGTCTTTTGTTCTGGACGGCGTCAGACCTCGGCATCAGATCAACACCACGTGTGCACACCTCATTGTGGGGGGTGCTCTCAGGACAATATAAGCCCAAGAAACAGCTGAGTAGAGAGATTCAGGCAGAGCTCTGGCCTGGGAGCAGAGCTGAGCTGGATAGTCTTGGGAGGAGAGACTGTTGGAGACATTGGGCAGAGTACTGGCTTGGAGCAGTACTCGGGCTGTGTAGGTCTTGGGACCTAATAATAAACTGTGTTTGAGTAGAATAGTAATATTCACTGTCCCCGTTATTTACTCATTTCTCCATTTTTTTTATGTTTAGTTAAAGTAGTGAGAGTAGTGTGGAGTGGTGGGTAGAGTAATGAGAGGTGAAGTTGTAGTCACCAGTGACCTCACATGACCTACCAACCTCTGCATACTTCACTCCTACCACCTCGCCTGCATGTCCCCTACCTACTAACTCCCTCCTCTTACCCCCATATTCCCCTAATCATTACCCCCCTACATGACATGGTGTCTAAGCGATGGTGGTTCTTTTTATTTTTATAGTAGGAACCAGTCCCATGTGCCTTATTTTTGACTGCTCGGTTATACTTATGTTATGTTACCATTTTTTTTCTTGTGTGTGTAAAGCTGAAGTAAATATCTGTGTGATATTATAATCCTAGTGACCTTAACTGACCTTCTTTTGACGGTGGGTCTGAATAATTGTTTGGGTGTAATATTATATTTGGTGGAGTTGGTTGTTGGTTTGGGATAAATGGTGGAGAATATCAGTGTTTGTGTGAGACTTTTGGGGGAAGCAGTTACTGGCAGAAATTGAATATTTACAGATTATAATTATTATTATAATCAAGGGGGAAGCGCTAAACCCGGAGGATTATACAGCACCTGGGGGGAGATGTGGAAGGCATTAAAAACATAAGAACATAAGAAAGGAGGACCACTGCAGGAGGCCTGCTGGCCCATACTAGGCAGGTCCTTTACAATTCATCCCACTAACAAAACATTTGCCCAACCCAATTTTCAATGCCACCCAAGAAATAAGCTCTGATGTGAAAGTCCCACTCAAGTCCAACCCCTCCCACTCATGTACTTATCCAACCTAGATTTGAAACTACCCAAAGTCCCAGCCTCAATAACCCAACTAGGTAGACTGTTCCACACATCAACTACCCTATTTCCAAACCAATACTTTCCTATGTCCTTTCTAAATCTAAACTTATCTAATTTAAATCCATTACTGCGGGTTCTCTCTTGGAGAGACATCCTCAAGACCTTATTAATATCCCCTTTATTAATACCTATCTTCCACTTATACACTTCGATCAGGTCTCCCCTCATTCTTCGTCTAACAAGTGAATGTAACTTAAGAGTCTTCAATCTTTCTTCATAAGGAAGATTTCTAATGCTATGTATTAATTTAGTCATCCTACGCTGAATGTTTTCTAACGAATTTATGTCCATTTTGTAATACGGAGACCAGAACTGAGCTGCATAATCTAGGTGAGGCCTTACTAATGATGTATAAAGCTGCAGTATGACCTCTGGACTTCTGTTGCTTACACTTCTTGATATAAATCCCAGTAATCTATTTGCCTTATTATGTACGCTTAGGCATTGCTGTCTTGGTTTAAGGTTGCTGCTCACCATAACCCCCAAGTCCTTTTCGCAATCTGTATGGCTAAGTTCTACATCATTTAACTTATAAGTACTAGGGTTATGGGCACTCCCAAGCTTCAGAACCTTGCATTTATCTACATTGAACTGCATCTGCCACTTTTCTGACCAAGAATAGAGTTTGTTTAAATCCTCCTGAAGTTCCATAACATCTACGTTTGAATCAATTATCCTACCTATCTTTGTGTCATCGGCGAATTTGCTCATATCACTAGTAATTCCCTCATCAAGATCATTGACATATTATAAACAACAACGGGCCCAAGACTGATCCCTGTGGAACGCCACTTGTTACAGATCCCCACTCGGATTTAACCCCATTTATGGACACTCTGCTTCCTGTCAGTGAGCCATGACTCGATCCACGAGAGCACTTTTCCCCCAATGCCATGAGCTGCCACTTTCTTTAACAGTCTATGGTGCGGAACTCTATCAAAGGCCTTACTAAAATCTAAGTAAATAATATCAAATTCTTTATTGTGGTCAACAGCTTCAAAAGTTTTACTGAAGAAAGTTAATAAATTAGTTAGACAAGACCGGCCTCTTGTGAATCCATGCTGAGTATCATTAATCAAGCTATGCTTATCGAGATGGCTTCTTATAATCTCAGCTATAATTGACTCTAGTAATTTGCCTACAATTGAGGTCAGGCTTATTGGGCGGTAATTTGACGGTAACGACTTGTCCCCTGTTTTAAAAATAGGAGTTACATTAGCCATCTTCCACATATCAGACACTACACCTGTTTGAAGAGATAAATTAAAAATATTACTTAATGGTTCACAGAGTTCCATTTTGCATTCCTTAAGAACCCTTGAAAAAACCTCATCAGGACCCGGCGACTTATTTTGCTTCAGTCTGTCTATCTGCTTCACAACCATCTCACTAGTGACTGTGATGTTACATAATTTATCTTCTTCTAGCCCACTGTAAAAATTAATTACTGGAATATTGTTAGTGTCATCCTGTTTAAAAACTGAGAGAAAATAATTATTTAAAATCAAGCACATTTCATTCTCTTTGTCAGTAAGGTGCCCATAGTTATCTCTAACTTTTGTTCTATATACCTGGAAAAAACTTTTTGGGTTAGTTTTAGAATCCCTAGCAACTTTAATTTCATAGTCCCTTTTAGCTTTTCTTATCCCCTTTTTAATGTCCCTCTTAATGTCAATATACTGATTCATAAGATGACCCTCGCCTCTTTTGATACGCCTATAAATTCCTTTCTTATGCCCTAGTAGATATTTCAGCCTATTATTCATCCATTTTGGGTCATTTCTATTTGATCTAATTTCCTTATAAGGGATAAACGTTCTTTGAGCAGCATGTATTGTGTTCAGAAAACTGTCATATTGATAGCTCTCTTCGTTACCCCAGTCAACAGATGATAAGTGTTCTCTAAGCCCATCGTAATCTGCTAAGCGAAAATCTGGGACTGTTACTGAGTTATCCCTACTATCATACTTCCATTCAATGCTAAATGTAATTGATTTGTGGTCGCTAGCACCCAGTTCCTCTGAAATTTCTAAATTATTAACAAGGGATTCATTGTTTGCCATAACTAAGTCAAGCAGGTTATTTCCCCTTGTAGGTTCTGTCACAAACTGCTTCAAAAAACAATCCTGAAATACTTCTAAGAAGTCGTATGATTCTAAATTCCCAGTCAAGAAATTCCAATCAACATGACTAAAGTTAAAGTCTCCTAGAATTACTACATTATCGTGCCTTGTGGCCTTAACAATTTCCTCCCATAGTAGTTTCCCTTGGTCCCTATCTAAGTTTGGGGGACGGTATATCACTCCTAAAATCAGTTTTTCATGCCCCTCTGAAAATTCTATCCAAACAGACTCTGTATGTGTTACTTCAGACTTAATACCCGTTTTTATGCAACAGTTCAAGCGATCTCGGACATACAGTGCCACCCCACCCCCCCTCCCAATACTTCTATCTTCTTGGAACAATTTAAAACCCTGAATATGACATTCCGCAGGCATGTCTCGACTTTTTGAATTAAACCACGTCTCAGTTAAGGCAAATACATCAATGTTACCTACACTAGCAACTAATCTCAACTCATCCATCTTATTCCTAGCACTACGGCAATTAGCATAATAAACATTGAAAGACTCTCCTTTCTCTTTACCCTTCCTGCTCATTTCTATTTTTCTACTAAACCTATTACTATCCTTATCACCCAAGGTCCCTGGCTTTTCAATATCTATCTCGTTCTTATTATTACTAGTTCCCCTAGAACTCGTAATATTACTACACTGGGACTTCACTGTTTTCCTGCCAAAACCCATACCACTAACTATTCCTAGTTTAAAGTCCTAACTGCTCCCTCCACTGCAGTTGCTCCCACCCTACACCTAGATAAGTGAACCCCATCCCTAGCATACATGTCATTTCTGCCATAGAAGAGGTCCCAGTTGTCAATGAATGTTACCGCATTTTCCTTACAGTATTTGTCCAGCCAGCAATTGACACCAATTGCCCTGGACAACCATTCATTTCCAACTCCCCTCCTTGGCAAAATACCACATGTGAGAGGGTTCCCACCCTTACTTCTAATTATTTCTATTGCTGACCTATACCTGCTAATCAGGTCTTCACTCCTACGTCTGCCAACATCGTTGCCTCCAGCACTGAGACAGATAATAGGATTGCTCCCATTACCTCTCATGATGTCATCCAGACGGCTAACAATATCCTCCATCCCAGCCCCAGGAAAGCAAACTCTCTGTCTCCTACTCCTGTCCTTCAAGCAGAACGCCCTATCCATATACCTAACTTGGCTATCCCCAACAACAACAATATTCTTACCTTCCTTAATGTCTTTCGTCGTGTCGTTCCCAGTAGTCGACTCACATTCGTCGGGTAGCACTGAGAATGTGTTGGATGTTTCCACAACTGGAGCACAGTTCCAATTCCCTAAATCAAGAACCCCTCACCAACATCAAGGAACCTTCCTTGAGGGGAATATTTACAGAGGAACGAGAAGTCATCCAGCCCGCCTGGGAAGACTAGCCCACAACTGTCACCCACTGAAGAGCTGCCTATGATTATTATCCACCTGATGTGCCCAGTCACCCAGTTGATGTGCCCCAGTAGATGTATTGCTGCCCTGGTCTGTCATCCATTGTAGTGGGTGTCTGTCTGCGTCACCCAGCCTCTGTGACCATCACCCACGGACCGCCAGTTACCTGCAGTTGCCAGGGATGGGTGACCGCACCTGCTGTTGACGACCTGAAGTGACCTCACCTCACCTCGAGCAACTGACCATAGCCTGCTACTGCTGATGTCGGCTGCTGTGATGCTGTCTGCGATGCTGTAGCCGTGCTGCGATGCTGTGGCCGTGCTGTGTGCTGCTGTGATACGGCCGTGCTGTGATGTTGAGATGCTGCGGCCGTGCTGTGATGCTGAAATGCTGGGATCGTGCTGCGATGCTGTAGCCGTGCTGCGATGCTGTGGCCGGGCTGTGTGCTGCTGTGATACGGCCATACTGTGATGATGGATATGCTGTGGCCGTGCTGTGATGCTGCGATGCTGCCTAGCTCAAGAAGAGGAGATGGCGGTGATGCTGCAGTGGTGTGTGAGGGATTCTGGCTGGTGTGCCAGGCCAGGAGAATCTACTACGAAGGAGTTGCCATCCTCGGAGATGTGGAAGGACGTGAGCCGCGGAGATGGACTCCAGCTGCTGGGACCAGCCTGCTTTCAAGGGCGGTATGGAGGTGTATCCTGCCTTGCTGGTCGACCTGTACGACTGGTATGCGGGGATGCCCTGCCAGCCATGAGAGACAATTAAGAGTGTGAGATGTCCCCAGCCTACTTTGACTTGCCAGAAGTGTTAGTGTTATCTGTGTGAAATAAGGTGACCTTGAATACGGTCCAGTGATTATAGCCGCCTTGTTTTATGAGGCCAGTGAATCCTAGTAGTGGCATAGGATAATGGAGGGTCTTAGCTGCGATGCCTGCCCAGTCTCGATTTTCAGATGTTGTAGTGTGAATGTGAGGTGTGCTGAAAATGCGACCTTGGTGGTCGTGAAGTGGTCCAGTTGCAGTTACTTGAAAGAATGCAACCCGTTGGAGCAGTTTTCCACGCCAGAGAAGCCTAGAGAGGTTTGGCCCAATGGTTAACGTGCGAGGGTGACTAGAATTGGCTAGTGCATTTCTAGTAGAAGTAGGGAAGGCACTGGAGCCCGATATTTAGGTTTAAGGAGAAATGACGGGTAAGGAGGCTTTGCACCAGAGAACAACTATTATGCTGGCCAACTGCGAGATGTACTGATTACGCTTCCTTGTGATGGCACTGCAGGGCTCACAGGAACTTCCACTACAGGGACAGCATCGTGGAGTTCGACCGCGAGGCAGCTGTCAGGTGTGCCACAGGCAGTGTGTACTCAGTTCCTCAAGCTTCAACATCCATGCACACGAGGGCCTGGGATCTTCAGTCAACTTGGCGTCCACCAGGACGTTGCCATGTCCCTAGGGGAGCTCTCCATCGGGCTGCTAACGGAGTCACTGGTTTCTTGGACCTCTTGGGGAGGGTCGATGGTGCTCCTGCATGCAGCAGATCCCGGGGCAACTTGCTGCTGTCTGTCTGCCGAGGAGAGACAGGCACCTAGCAACATCTGTTGTTGTGGCAATGGATGAATTCCCTGCTATGTTTGTTAACTGCTCATTACTCTGTAACTTGGCTATGATTGTAATCATGTGATAACGTGTTTATCATTCATTACCTTTGAAACTTGTCATGATTTTGACCAGCTCTACCTGGAGCTCATTACCTTTGTAAATTCTCATGATTAATGTGTTTATGATTCATTACCTTTGCAATTATTCATGAGTGTGACCAGCTCTACCTGGAGCTCATTACCTTTGTAACTTGGTCATGATTGTGACCAGATCTAGTTCATTACCTTTGTAACTTGCTCAGCTATCAAAACTTAGGAGTCCAGTCCCTGGACCAATTATGTACCTCTGTAATCTTTTGACTACTGCCCACAGGATGGGTATGGAGTGCATAATAAACATATTAAACTAACTTGTGGTAGATGAGAAGGTTGAGGGAAATATATGTAATTGAATAATTTTGTATTATGTATAATTTTGTCTTTGTATTGTAATAAATTTAAGGGGTTAGGATTAAAATAGTCTAATAACTTAGGACAAATTGTCCTAGTTCTCAGATATTTTAAATTGGGGGAGAAAGGGGGATGTGATGTAGTTCAGCTGGGCTTGTGAGGTCTCTGGGGAGACCTAATTTAACCAATTATATGGTCACACCTTGCCTTGGCAAATGTCTGTCAGAGACACGCCTTTCTGGCTTAAGACTGAGATCTTTTGTTCTGGACGGCGTCAGACCTCGGCATCAGATCAACACCACGTGTGCACACCTCTTTGTGGGGGGTGCTCTCAGGACAATATAAGCCCAAGGAACAGCTGAGTAGAGAGATTCGGGCAGAGCTCTGGCCTGGGAGCAGAGCTGAGCTGGATAGTCTTGGGAGGAGAGACTGTTGGAGACATTGGGCAGAGTACTGGCTTGGAGCAGTACTCGGGCTGTGTAGGTCTTGGGACCTGTGGCTTAGTTCCTGTAGTGAACTGTCCTCTGTACTATATTGTAAGTTATATTTATTTTCGTCAAGTTGATTGTATTTCCTGTCTCACTGCTGATATGTACCACCCCATTTATCTAAACTACAATAATGTTCTGTTCCCAAATATATTATTGTACAAGGACTTAATAATAAACTGTGTTTGAGTAGAATAGTAATATTCACTGTCCCCGTTATTTACTCATTCATTATTTTATTTCAAGTAGTGAGAGGGTGAGTAGTGTGGTGAGTAGAGTAATAAGAGGTGAAGGTGTAGTCACCAGTGACCTCATATTACCTGCCGACCTCCGCACTCATCCCTCCAATTGCCTCACCTACTCCCTACCTACTGACTCCCTCCTCTTACTCCCATATTCCCCCAATACCCCCAATCATACATTCCAATACCCCCCTACATGACATTGTTCGTCGACGTCGCAGCTAATGAGAAATCTTAAATATATTTCAGGCTGGGAAGACAATTTTGAGAACTGTGATTTTAGAGGAGTCACCAACCTCGGTAACTTTTCTTGAAAAATCAGAGGAGCAGTTCTATGTATTCTATCAGCGAGTTAATGACAATGTTACTGACGATTCAAAATCTTCATCTGCTGCAGGTAAGAAAACTGATTTTATTGAACTGTTGTTTATTTCTTGAAATTCAGATGATGTGTATTCTCCTTCCTCTTCTCAGAAATAATGCGCTAACACATGCCTCGTGGGAATCTCTCTTGGAAAAGTTATATGATGTTGATTGCAGAATGAAATTGAAAATAAAATATAAAAACACATCAAATTTCCTTTCCTGGATACGCTTGTAATCAGAGATAATCAATCAGCTGAAATTATTCTTGAACATAATTACACTGAGTTGGGGAAACATATTTTATCTAGACACTAATTTCAGCAGTTTTAGGGAAGTGCAGTCCTGAGTTTCCTCTGGATATCCAGTTGCCTAACATAAAGATTGTGACAAGTGAGTGTGGGGCTTGTGTTAACTTATTTATGATACTGAATAAGTGAAGTCAGGTGTTAGACGTCTTGTCAGGTGAACAGGTTAGTACCTGGTGAACCTTACTTGGACTTAGCATGGGTAAAATCAAGTGCTAACCATCTGGTTAGGATGTGCATGTTTATAGACGGGCAACGGATTCATCATACCATTTTTATTATCTGAAGTTACAGTGAGAGTAAAAGAGAGATGGGGTTCAAGGAGAATGGTTTCAGAAAGTGAGAGAGAGGCGAAGGTTAATAAACTAAAGTAGGAGGCAGTTAGGTAAGATATAAGAAACTATTTATAGAAAGATGGGCTAGAGAGAGTATAGACAAAGACGTTCAAGATGTATAGGGTAGATTTAAGAATGCAGTGTTAGAACGTTCAGCAGAAGTATGTGGATATAAGAGGGTGAGTGCGGGAGGGAGGGAGCTTTGGAGGTAGGAGTATATGGAGAGAAAAAAAGGAGGTTAAGAGAGTGGTGGTGGAATGTAAAAGGGGAGCAGATGCCGGAGTGGTTGAGATGCTGTCAACAAATTTTGTTGAGAATATGAAAAAGTATTGGAGTGAGATTAATAGATTGAGGAAGCCTAGGGATCAAATGGATTTGACAGTTTAAAATAGAAGAGGATAGTTATTAGATAGGGAGTTGGAGGTATCGGGAAGATGGTGAGAATATTTTGAGGAACTATTAGATATTGATGTAAATATTGATTCTCTTATTTCGTGCATTGGCTGGGGAGGTATGACGTCTTTTAGGAGTGAGGAAGAGATAGATGTCTGCGTGTTGGAGGTGCGTAAGGCTGTTGGAATAGTTGGTGCTTTCATTTAATAAATGTTTGAAAGCGGGGAAGGTACCCAAGGATTCTCAGAGAGTATGCATAGTTCCTTTGTATAATGGTAATGGACACTAAATAGAGTATAAGAATTATGAAGGAATAACTCTGTTGAGTATGCCTGGTAAGGTCTATGATAGGATTAATACTGAAGAAAAATTGAAAGTAAGATGGACAACAAGTTCACAAATGAAAAAGGAGACTTTATGAAGGGTAGGGGAAGTGTACGCCAAGTATTTACACTGAAGCATATAAGTAAATAGTATTCAGATAGGAGTAAAGAAGTTTTAGATGCATTCATGTATTCAGGACAGTCATATGATAGGGTGGATAGGGAAGCAACGTGGCAGAGGTTGTAAGTTTATGGAATACGTGGAAGGTTACAGAAAGCAGTTCAGAGCTTTTTATGAGGAGAGTGAGACACAGGTTAGAGTATGTAAAAGTGAGTCTTACACAGGGATGTGTGATGTAACCATGGTGGTTCAATATATTTATAGATGGGGTAGTAAGAGAAGTGAATGCTCGGGAGTTGGGATTAAAAGATAAAGAATCTAATGCAAAATGGGAATTGTCACAGTTGCTTTCTGCTGATAACACTGCTTTTCTATGATTCCAAAAAGGAGTTTCAAAGGTTAGTGGACGAATTTGGGAAGGTGTGTAAAATAAGAAACTTAAAAGTGAACATAGGATGATGATAAAATAAAATTTAAGAAATGAAAGATTGGATATCAGATTAGAAGTCTTCCTAGGAAAGATCGTAGGGAGGGGGTAAAAAAGATTTTGTGTGCTTGAGGTTTAGAGATAGGTGCAGCATATATGAGTGTGTTAGATACGTATGAGTTTAAGCAAGTGGCTAACTTGTCATGAGGTGTTGTTGGAGTGTGAGCAAGGTAACATTTATTAATGGATCCATAACCAATGAACAATAATAATAATTGACACTCAAGGCAGTATGTAGGAATGTATGAAAAGATTCTTTCGAGCACTACATAGAACCTTCTAGAACCATCCAGGACGTAAGGTATTTTAGGATGACAAATAGCGCTTTGGATTCTTATATTAATAAGAAGGCTTACTTATAATTTCATTGTTTTGTATGTGTACTATCTACTTACGCAACGTATTCTCTAAAGCCACATGACTTGCTGACGGCGATTAGATACACCTTAGGGCTGGCTGTTAAATCTTCTATTCTGTTTCCTGCTTACCTAAACCTCAGATGTTCTCTCCACCAACTGAACCAAATTGGATGAGTAGGTAACAAATGGTGCGTGTGTCCTGACCATTCCTGAGTGGAATGGGTTTGCATTAACACGTTACCTTACTCTTAGAAAATTTCTTCTTATTACTTCTGTTGTTACTCTTGCAACATTATGTACCAACTGATGATGCACGAAGAATTCTGACAAGCCCCTCGCACACAAAACCTCCTTTACCCCCTCCCTCCAACCTTTCCTAGGCCGACCCCTACCCCGCCTTCCTTCCACTACAGACTGATACACTCTTGAAGTCATTCTGTTTCACTCCATTCTCTCTACATGTCCGAACCACCTCAACAACCCTTCCTCAGCCCTCTGGACAACAGTTTTGGTAATCCCGCACCTCCTCCTAACTTCCAAACTACGAATTCTCTGCATTATATTCACACCACACATTGCCCTCAGACATGACATCTCCACTGCCTCCAGCCTTCTCCTCGCTGCAACATTCATCACCCATGCTTCACACCCATATAAGTGTGTTGGTAAAACTATACTCTCATACATTCCCCTCTTTGCCTCCAAGGACAAAGTTCTTTGTCTCCACAGACTCGTAAGTGCACCACTCACCCTTTTCCCCTCATCAATTCTATGATTCACCTCATCCTTCATAGACCCATCCGCTGACACGTCCACTCCCAAATATCTGAATACATTCACCTCCTCCATACTCTCTCCCTCCAATCTGATATCCAGTCTTTCATCACCTAATATTTTTGTTATCCTCATAACCTTACTCTTTCCTGCATTCACTTTTAATTTTCTTCTTTTGCACATCCTACCAAATTCATCCACCAATCTCTGCAACTTCTCTTCAGAATCTCCTAAGAGCACAGTGTCATCAGCAAAGAGCAACTGTGACAACTCCCACTTTATGTGTGATTCCTTATCTTTTAACTCCCCGCCTCTTGTCAAGACCCTCGCATTTACTTCTCTTACAACCCCATCTATAAATATATTAAACAACCACGGTGACATCACACATCCCTGTCTAAGGCCTACTTTTACTGGGAAATAATTTCCCTCTTTTCTATGTACTCTAACTTGAGCCTCACTATCCTCGTAAAAACTCTTCACTGCTTTCAGTAACATACCTCCTACACCATACACCTGCAACATCTGCCACATTGCCCCCCTATCCACCCTGTCATACGCCTTTTCCAAATCCATAAATGCCACAAAGACCTCTTTAGCCTTATCTAAATACTGTTCACTTATATGTTTCACTGTAAACACCTGGTCCACACACCCCCTACCTTTCCTAAAGCCTCCTTGTTCATCTGCTATCCTATTCTCAGTCTTACTTTTAATTCTTTCAATAATAACTCTACCATACACTTTACCAGGTATACTCAACAGACTTATCCCCCTATAATTTTTGCACTCTCTTTTATCCCCTTTGCCTTTATACAAAGGAACTATGCATGCTCTCTGCCAATCCCTAGGTAGTAATAAAGTTGGTAGAATTACCGACAATATGTAAAGTAAAAGGACACAAGTGCAACTAATGTGACATTTATTGTGGCAACGTTTCGCTCTCCAGGAGCTTTATCAAGCCATTATGGCTTGATAAAGCTCCTGGAGAGCGAAACGTTGCCACAATAAATGTCACATTAGTTGCACTTGTGTCCTTTTACTTTACAATCCCTAGGTACCTTACCCTCTTCCATACATTTATTAAATAATTGCACCAACCACTCCAAAACTATATCCCCACCTGCTTTTAACATTTCTATCTTTATCCCATCAATCCCGGCTGCCTTACCCCCTTTCATTTTACCTACTGCCTCACGAACTTCCCCCACACTCACAACTGGCTCTTCCTCACTCCTACAAGATGTTATTCCTTCTTGCCCTATACACGAAATCACAGCTTCCCTATCTTCATCAACATTTAACAATTCCTCAAAATATTCTCTCCATCTTCCCAATACCTCTAACTCTCCATTTAATAACTCTCCTCTCCTATTTTTAAGTGACAAATCCATTTGTTCTTTAGGCTTCCTTAACTTGTTAATCTCACTCCAAAACTTTTTATTATTTTCAACAAAATTTGTTGATAACATCTCACCCACTCTCTCATTTGCTCTCTTTTTACATTGCTTCACCACTCTCTCAACCTCTCTTTTTCTCCATATACTCTTCCCTCCTTGCATCACTTCTACTTTGTAAAAACTTCTCATATGCTAACTTTTTCTCCCTTACTACTCTCTTTACATCATCATTCCACCAATCGCTCCTCTTCCCTCCCGCACCCACTTTCGTGTAACCACAAACTTCTGCTGAACACTCTAACACTACATTTTTAAACCTACCCCATACATCTTCGAGCCCGTTGCCTATGCTCTCATTAGCCCATCTATCCTCCAATAGCTGTTTATATCTTTCCCTAACTGCCTCCTCTTTTAGTTTATAAACCTTCACCTCTCTCTTCCCTGATGCTTCTATTCTCCTTGTATCCCATCTACCTTTTACTCTCAGTGTAGCTACAACTAGAAAGTGATCTGATATATCTGTGGCCCCTCTATAAACATGTACATCCTGAAGTCTTCTCAACAGTCTTTTATCTACCAATACATAATCCAACAAACTACTGTCATTTCGCCCTACATCATATCTTGTATACTTATTTATCCTCTTTTTCTTAAAATATGTATTACCTATAACTAAACCCCTTTCTATACAAAGTTCAATCAAAGGGCTCCCATTATCATTTACACGTGGCACCCAAAACTTACCTACCACACCCTCTCTAGAAGTTTCTCCTACTTTAGCATTCAGGTCCCCTACTACAATTACTCTCTCACTTGGTTCAAAGGCTCCTATACATTCACTTAACACCTCCCAAAATCTCTCTCTCTCCTCTGCATTCCTCTCTTCTCCAGGTGCATACACGCTTATTATGACCCACTTCTCTCATCCAACCTTTACTTTAATCCACATAATTCTTGCATTTACACATTCATATTCTCTTTTCTCCTTCCATAACTGATCATTCAACATTACTGCTACCCCTTCCTTTGCTCTAACTCTCTCAGACACTCCAGATTTAATCCCATTTATTTCCCCCCACCGAAACTCCCATACCCCCTTCAGCTTTGTTTCGCTTAGGGCCAGGACATCCAACTTCTTTACATTCATAACATCAGCAATCATCTGTTTCTTGTCATCTGCACTACATCCACGCACATTCAAGCATCCCAGTTTAATATACACACACACACACACATATATATATATATATATATATATATATATATATATATATATATATATATATATATATACATATATATATATATATATATTTATATATATATATATATATATATATATATATATATATATATATATATATATATATATATATATATATATATATATATATTATATATATATATATATATATATATATATATATATATATATATATATATATATATATATATATATATATATATATATATATATATATATATATATATAAATATATATATATATATATATATATATATATATATATATATATATATATATATATATATATATATATATATATACATATATATATATATTTATATATATATATATATATATATATTTATATATATATATATATATAAGTAGTGAAGTTTTCTACAGAGCGAGGAATTCCGGAAAAGGCCTTCTACAGAGCGAGGAATTCCGGAAAAGGCCTTCTACAGAGCGAGGAATTCCGGTTTAGGGCCTTCTACAGAGCGAGGATGAGGCATCCCCTTTTCACACCTAGGTGTTACTTCCGGTTTTGACCTTGACCTCGCCCTCGAGACTACCTCACCCTTGACCCCAACCAATACCCCCCCTTCGCGACCCCCCCGTCGCGCCGCGCGCTCGCCCCGCGCCCTTCGCGACCCCCGCCGCGCGCCCGCCCGCGCGTCCCGCCCGCGCGCCCGCCCGCGCCCTTCGCGACCCCCGCCCGCGCCTTCTGCTGCACCTTCTGCAGCGTCATCCGGATCGCCCCCGCGCCTCGAATTTTTTTCCGATTTTTTTCGAATTTTTTTTGAATTTCATTTTCTTGTGCTCTCCATCTCCTCGGATCAAGTTTTTAAGGTTCCCCCTCACACTTTCACCCCCATCCCAAAATTTCTCTAAATCAAAGTCTCCATCTCCTCGGATCCCCCTCCCACTTTCACCCCCATCCCCAAACAATTTCTCAATATCAAAGTCTCCACTTCCTCGGATCCCCCTCCCACTTTCACCCCCCATCCCCAAAAATTTCTCGACAATACCATGACTCCATCTCCTCGGATCGAGTTTTTTGGATCCCCCCTATGGGGTTTTCGAAATTCTCCATCTCCTCGGATCAAATTTTCTCGACAATACCATGACTCCATCTCCTCGGATCAAGTTTTTTGGATTCCCCCCTATGGGGTTTTCGAAATTCTCCATCTCCTTGGATCAAGTTTTTTGGATTCCCCCCCTATGGGGTTTTCGAAATTCTCCTTGGATCAAGTTTTTGGAATCCCCCCTCTGGGTATAAGCATTCAAAATAGACTCCTCCTATGGGGGCATGCTTACTACAAGTCTAATGAAGGGTGTTTACTCGGCGGTCAGTGACGTCACGCGATGACCCAGCACACAGGTTG